>NW_010240365.1:354-67283 GCF_000690775.1 Eurypyga helias | reverse complement strand
GGGAAAGAGATAGTACTAGTGTGTATAAACCCAGTAGCTATATAACTATTCCATCAATGAAAGGATTATGCCAAATCTGTCCAAGGGCCTTGATATGTAATCTTTATAATAATGAAGGCCAACAAATTGAAGGAACCTAAAGTACTGATGCTTGTAACGCATGGACACAGACACTGCACAATCATATACAGGAAGACTAAATAATAAATGAAGGACACACAAGAGGTAGAATAAGAAATATGACATGGTACTGAAGTAGTGTGAAAAGGATGGGAGCATTACAGTGATTTACATCACATATCCTTTTGTTGTGGAACAGCTACTGAAGAGATTAGATAGAGGTCCCAGGGAAGGTCTGCAGAGGAACAATAAGTACTGTGATGTTATCACAAATGTAAATAGTTCTTGCAAGCATGGCGTCACAGGGGACTAACCACCCAAATACAGATTAAAGAACAAATGCCTTACTAATGGAAATGTTCAAGTATTCCCAAATGTTATGGTTGACAGTTTCCTTCAGTTCTGAAGTATTTGAATATTTAAAATGAAGGTATGAAGAGCTGACTCTCCTCAACTTTGATTAGAAGAAAGATGACTAGGTCAGTAAGTAAGTTTATGTTTAAAATACAGCAGGCTTTGAAAACCTACTTAATTTACTAAGGTCAAGAGGACTCAGTCTCGAGGATATGGCTCTGAAAATACTTTGGAATACTTGACTGTAATTATTCTCCCTGATAGAGCATAGATCTCAGAAAATGCTACTTCAGTGGGTGGTCCATAACTCATTTTTGGCAGGTCCACATCACTGGCCCTGTGGTGTCTATAACACAACGGCTTACAGAGCAAGGAGTCATCGAAAGGCATATGATTTAGCTAGTGCCATGTAAGCCACGAGGGTTGGTCATCTCACCATTCAAATCACAACATACTTGAGACTCAAGTTTTCTTCTCCACTATGCTCGAGTCCAGCCATGCATCCAAACAGATTTGACAAAAGGCAATGTTGCCTTCAACTTTTAAGGTCAATCTTAAGATCAAAGATAGACAAGACATATCCTTAAAGTCAAAAATGAAAAT
The DNA here is from genome assembly GCF_000690775.1 of Eurypyga helias. Lineage (NCBI taxonomy): Eukaryota > Metazoa > Chordata > Aves > Eurypygiformes > Eurypygidae > Eurypyga > Eurypyga helias. The sequence goes on along the minus strand of NW_010240365.1, from coordinate 66,206 downwards.
AATACATCTGGAATTTATATCATCAACACAGGGAAAAACAAAACAAAACAAAAACCAAAAAACAAATCACACCAAAAAACAAAGCTTCAAAAAACAGGAGATTGTCTACAGGAAAGGAAAAAGACTAATCATTCGAAGTAAGCAACAGTTTGGAAGTCAGAAGATGAGAATTGCCACAGTTCAAACTAAGTTACATCTTGCTGATGAAACAAAAAACAAACAAAAAAAATCCAAGAAGATTGAGGCAGCAAACACAAATGTTTCAGCCACAGACATGAAAAGAGACTGTGGGGGGGGTGGGGTGGGGAGGGAAGCGCCAAACCATGAGGCATATAGAGCATGTCTCAGAACTAAAGAAATATTTCACATGACATTACAAAAAGATTTGTAATACAGCTGACAAATCAAGACATCTACAGGAAGGGCTGTACAGAAATTAAAATCAGTGAAAACAGAGGTTGTTGGTTTTGGCAATTTACACAGCCTCAGAACACATTTGCAAAGAAAAGAATTCAATTTATTAGTGGTATTGTATTTCAAAGCAACCTGATTTGTTTATTATGAAAATGGATTTTCTAGAGAAAACCAGAACAGGAAAAATCCTGTTGGACCCAAGCAAACTAAAATATGATCTTACTAGGAAACTATGAATTAAATTTTTTTAAAACATAAGAGTTAGGACAAAAGTGGAAACGTGGGTAAGGAACTTGGCAAAGGGGAAATTGCATCAGGTTACATTAAAAGAAGAAGCGCTGATATGCAGGGAGGGTACTATTGGAACCCCTCCTTGGCTATCAGCCTTTGGAACCTACTTAATATTTCCATTAATGACCTTTGAAAGCAGAATAGGAATACACTAATGGACAACTCAGGTATTGCCCAGCAAGAAAGGAATGATCATGAGTTTTCAAATTCAACATGGCAAGTACACATACTTAGGCAGAAAGTAATAAGAAAGATTTCTCCATCTTACAATATTTCATAGAAAACCACTAATGAGATGATGTGCATAGTTGATGACGATTCACAAACCAGCAAAATGTTGCGTAACAGTACATATTGGAGGGTAATATTTCTGTGAGGGTTGGAGAAGCATTTGTACCATTACAGACACTACGTACAATGATATAAACAGAGAAGAGCAGAAAGATGTAATTCCACTGAGAGGAAAAGGGGTAGGGTGTCTAAGCTGAAAAGGTAGACATGAATAGGGTTACTTGGTGCAGTTTCCTAGAAGATGTAACTTGAACAGAGAAAGTTCCTTCCATAATGTGTTCTTAAACATCTCCCCAAAACTATGAGCAAAACATTATATAAACTGAGGACTGGTAGTGAGACAGAATGAGACAAAATCATCAAAAACAACATGAATATGTATGCTCTGTGATATCAAGAATCATGAAAATAAAGACAGACACTTTCTATCCCAAATGCTCTGTACTGTTCTGCCTCTCAAGTCATCTTGGTGCTTGTTTTTTTTGTTTGGGTTTTTTTTTTTTTTATACAGTCAATACTACCTACAATATACAACTGCATTTGAAAGCAGACAGGTGCTTCTTCAAATTGACTTGAAATCTATATCAGACTGAAATACACAGTCCATTTTGTTCTGTTGGATTTTGAATAAATTAATTCTGTGTGCCTTTCACTTGTCATGTAGAGAAGAGCCTTTCCCCCCCCGCCCTGTGTTCCCATCACCTTTGATAGTTTTGGAACTGGCAGAAGAAATTGCTACAGATACCTTACTCTGTGTATTCTTCAGTTTAAAATACAGCAGCTTGCATGGCAGAAGCTTCACATGTGAACAGTCCCTATATTTTACTAGTCCTTCATTTATTTAAGGGAGACAAACATCCTAGTAACATGAGAAACCAAAGTATCAAGAGCAGTTGCACACAGTTCACTTTCTTTTAAAACCGGTTCACCTGCAGACGATATGATCTCCCTGCCTTGCGCAAAACAGCGCTGCTGAGAACACAAGCTAGTGCTCCTCACGCCTAAGCGGTCCGTTGAGTTACCCTTTAGAAGCACTGTAAACTGGTTTCTAGATTTATAGCAGGGATCAGATCATCTGTGACAGGTGAAAAAGTACCCTTTTCATCCTGCAGTCTACCTCCCAGCTGCAGTCGGGGTTCATCAGATAATCCTAGTCAATTCCAAACTTCTCTCCAACTGTATTAATCCAAGCGTGTCATTCAAATTAAACTAGATGAGAAACAACATGCAGCTAAAAATATTTAGAATCATAGAACCTGTGTTACTTATTATCTGGAAAATTGCATTAAAAAAAATCACATTTATCAAGTACTGATAATCATCTAATTAAACTAGAGATCCATAAATGAAAATAAACTATATATTTCCTACATCAGAAAAATTCAAACTTTTAAGTACTTCGATGAAAAACCAGTCTATAAAAATTATGGATATTTTTTTCTTATAAACAAAATCAATTCAATAGACAGGAAAACAGCAATTAGTTCCATTATTTCATTATCCCCATTAACTCACTTGAAAACTATCTGCTGTACCTTTGCTCTGACACTGAATCTGTTTGTCTTGCAAAAAACCAATATGAGTTTGGTCCAGGATATAGACATAGGACTCTGCTCTGCTGATCAAAAACTTCTGTGAAACACAGCGATTCTGTCTGCAAGAAGACGTGTCAGTAATTTGTAAGAGCACAATGTGTGCAGCTTTAACCACCCTGTGTCCAACACCAAAACCTCTGAAAGTGCCGTCTTGTCTCTCCCTTTCTCTTGAAGTCCACAATTCAGTCAAATGAAATATCTTTTACTTTTTCTACAGTATGTTTTAATTTAATTGTTCAAATTACCTATGGACTCAGGCACTTCAGAGTAATAGTTTCATTTGTCCATGTTTTTAAACCTATTATTGCACTAAACCAAGAAAAATAGTTGTATGTACAATAACTTGATCACAAAGCCAATAGATATGACATGGCAAAGTCTTCAATTAGCTAAAACCAAAGCAATCACCAGTTAAGAGCCATTTTTGCTTCACAGGAATGACGGAAGGGGCTGAGGTGAGGTAAGAATGAGTGAGAGGAACTCATTGTGAAAGTGTGATGCCGATGTTCTCAGAACGGACTAGCTCTGCACTTTGCCCACATTCAGTGGAGAGATCTCGTTTAAGGAAGTGCAAGTTTTAGTACAGTTCAATGGGCCATGCACCCTATCACGCACGTCTGCAGGTTTGCACAAATGAGGGTGGCAGTGCAACTACAGTGGTGAGCTCCGACAGAGTAGGGGAGGCTGCAGCAGCAGGAAAAATGCTTGGAGGAATCCAGGGACAGCATGACAGCTGCATATTAACCTGTGATGCTCAGTGCACACAGGGTTACAGCTATTGATTCACTGACACACACTGAATTTGATTGCTTTTGGATGCATCAGAGGCATTACTGCTCTTGGAATATTACTTTTCACCCTCACCACATCAGACTTTCCTTCCTCTTGTATTTCTTACAAATGATAGTGGCAAAGGGAAAGGTCAGGAAAACCAGATTATTTCCTTTAAGACACCAGGCTGACTAAAATTGGCAATTTGCTAGGTTAACTTACTTGCGACATCCGACCCAGCTCCAGCTTCACTGATTCCCAAGCAAGCTACAAAATCTCCAGCTATGGTTGGGACGAGGAACTGTTTTTTCAACTCATCAGATCCAAACCTACAACAATATAACAAAAAAAGATAGGATATTTAAAGCTTTTGAAGCTAAACTTTATTTAGAAGTTACTTACAAATTTTTTTCTACCCAGACAGTGATCAATTTTTGAACGACTAGGTGAAATGTGTCCCAGAGTCAAAAGATGGTATAGTTACCCTCCAAAGTTATGATTCAGAGCCTTCACCAGAAGTTCAGCCACAGTCATTTTAAACAAGGCTTTTACAAGTATTCAGGCATCTTAATCCCACAGAAACATGTGGTCTAGATGCCCAAAACCTTTATGCCTATTATTTTGAGGGTTACCTGATCTAAACAAACATAGTCCCTGGGGTTTCCTGTCAACAATCCTGCACCAGTCTGCAGTCAGACAGGATATGCTCTCTGCATATCTTCTGACTTTTGTACCAGCTCTTTGCCAGGTTTTAGTGGTGACTGAAAACTTATGACATGTGATGGTCACGCTCTGCAAATATCTGTATTTATGTTATTCATATTTCACATCTGCATTTAATTCACACAGTGAAATACATTAGTGCTCCTTCCCAGCCGTTCTTTTAGTCCCCACAAAACCAAAAAAGGAAACAGCAAACTGCTGATGGCATTTTAACACAAATATTCACTTGTCCGTATTTTAATTCAGCTCATTTTTTACAACATTTATCTACCTTCATTGATTCAAAACATGGTCCATCTCATTCAATAGTTGATTTTGTCCTAATTAACAACCACTGATTTGGTCTCCCAATGTCAATGGTGAAGTCATGGACCAGTCCTCAAACCTCTCTTCTGCCAGACTGAAAAATTCCTCAGGTCATGAGATGTCTCTCTTCTGCGAGCAGAAATCCATAGAAGTGAAGCTCCTTCTCAGTCTTCTCTTCAGTGTGAGGCTCCTCAGGTCAGAATCTCCACTTATCTCCTTTGGCTGCTCAAGCAGGCTGCAGTTACCTGGAACCTCCTTCTAAAGCACAGTCCCAGTACTTCCAAAGGAGTGATGCCATTGTAGCTAACTCTGACTCTTCCTTTCCACTCCAACCCTGACACAAAACAGTCGAAGGACACGGGGTGGCCAGAGAACAGACTGGGAGCTGGCAACACTTTGTGCACACAGGGAGCTCAATTCCTACTTCTGTCCCTGCTGATAACAATCACGGCAGCAATCCTAAATAAATACAAGAAGCAAGCTTGGAGTGTTTACTCCTTCCTCCAGCATACTGGGAAAAGGACCCCAGGTCTGTTATGCCATGTACTGTTTTCTTTTCCTTGGGACATGATCAAGCAAGACCAGCTGAACATTCCATAAAAAACCCCAATTAACAACATGAAAAATCAGATTATGAGAGGAGCTAGCAGTGATTTTTGGCAATGCTATATGATGCTTAAAACTTTCCAACCTTTAGTTAATTCAACACAGAATTTCCATCACAATAACTTTTCTCAGAATAATGTTTTTGGTTTGATATCTTTGTTTAGTTTAAGTTTCAGAAAACAGTTCAGCTCTTCCCAAAAAATGAGGCTACATAAGAAGTTATTTTGCAATTAAATAACCCAATCTGGCAATATTATCTTCAGACGATCATGGGTCTCTATGTCTTGCATGAAGGACATGCAGCTCAGCAAGCGGCTAGCTATTGTGTTAGAGATGTTGTTTCTGTAAAATTGAACCCATCTTAAACACATTCCAGAAAAATCTTAGGTTTGCATAAATGTCTTTCCAGTTTAACAGGTCCAGAATTATAACACTCTGTTTGCAATGAGATCATGCTCTGGCTCAAGACAGACCAGACTATGTCTGCGTTCTGGGACAGGGTGATACCCCAGTGCAGAGCTTCCCATGTGATTTACTGTGCAGCCTTAGTATCACTCTAAAATATATTTTCATGCACATGTGTGTGTTTACACACACATATGAGTCTACAGTCAATAAAACAAAGCTCCTTGTTGATGCTGGGTAACCCAGAATTCCCAAGTGTGAGATTCTGACACATCGAGTTGCATGTTAGTGGTCCATCCCTTCTTGCTCCACAATATTTAAGCAACATTGATGGAATGTCATGAATATAAACACTAAAATGACAATGGTATACAATCTTTTAAATGGTTGGTAAATGGAAAATAAAACCATGGCAAAATACAGATGTAAGAACACTTCCTTGATCCACATAGTTCTGTTTATGTGCTCTGCCAACTGGAAATTTGAAGTCACCTTTATTCAGCCCAAATATACATAAAAATGAGGTTTCTGACAGGTTAGATTGCTACATTGAATGAAAATATGTCTATCACACGTCACTATTCTGACTTAATTGTGCTGATAATTATCTTGGTAGAATCGCAGATCTTGTTCACTTTTGTTTCTTCTGCTTCAGGGGGAAAAAAGCTGAGCTGAAGTGAATTAATTAAGTTAGGAAGGAAAGTTCTGAGTAGACTGACAGATACACTAGTATGATACACTATTAAGTGCAAATTTAAATTCTGAATATGAACAGCTGCACATAGTTTTAACATGGCTCTCAGCACCTGATCAACTCAAGCTTTCTTTCACTGGAGCTCACACATTCGAGTACTACCCATCACCAAAGCAAAAATAAAGGAAAAAAACAGTTTTTTCACATGATCTATGCATTAATCTACAGTATCTCAAAGATGGCACACTAGATTACTCCTGGACTTCCTAGGAATATAGAGAAGATTTCCTTCAGGCAAAGAAGAGCGTAACTCTGACCTGCATTGACTTTGCTTCTTACATACTAGCAAGAGGTGAATTTCTCACAATTCTGTTTTGGTTCTGCTCCCAGACTCAAGACTATTAATAATGCAGTAGCTTTGTGCCATGCTTTTGCTTCAGGGTAGTCCTCCACAGGCATCCTACCATCTGATGTCCAGGTCCAGTTTAGCAGTACTTCTTGGATCTTCAAGATACAGGAAAAGAAGGAAGAAAAAACAAAAGGGAAGGGATGCTCTTTACGGGTACAGAAAGGGTTAGAAATGCATGGTGAACAGCAGCAAGTACCCTTGGGCAGCATGGAAGCCTCACTGGATTTAAAAGGATCCGCACTGCAATCAGCTTTCTCTTCTTGAGTCCCTATTTCAGTCAGGATAAGAAAGCACGCCAGTTAAAAAAAAGTGCGTTTAGAAAACATTTATTTTTTATGAAAAATGGCATAAGAAAAAAAAAACAGTAACAAAAGTGCTCTGGCTCCCAGTTTTAGCTTCAGTTGCACTGAATGCATATTGCACAAAAACGCAGGTATTGCAAGAAAAAAGCAGTCATATTAAAGATTACCCTCTTCAGATCATGCAGTTTTTAAAATCACTCATATGGCTGGTGTCCGGAGCTGGGATGGTAGGAGCAGGAGACCTCAAGGCCACCCACCAGAAAACTTGCCACCGTAGCACGGCCGAGCTGTCACCAGGAGCTGGAGAAACCTCAAAAGGTATAGAAATAGTGTGAAGCTGTTTTGAGGAAAGCTGGTTCAGAAGCAGCTGCTTGGCTTCACGTTACCCCACCGTGTTGCTCTGGCCAGGTTGGACCCTCACAGGTATTCAAAACCACAAAGTTGCAGAACTGGCTCTGCATGCCACAGAACCAGCCATCATGACAACAGTGCTTAATGATACTTCTTTTAATGATAGGTTGAAAGCTGTGCCTATATATATATATATACACCAGTCTCCACTCTGGCCTACCTTACGTGCACTATACAAATTAAGTACCAAACGTTAGAGCAAAGCAACTCAGTATATGCCTCTTCTTGAAAAAGCGCAAAACCCAGCTTCTCTTACGCTAATGATAGCAAGTGATAAAAGGGGAACACTGACACAAGCAGATGGGAAAAATCAAAACAAGTAATTGCCTGGAATGGGTTTATTTAGGAAACATGATACATGTACTACAACCTTAGAACTTACAGCAATATTGATCATTATTTCTGAAAAGTTAGAGTCAGTGAGAACCTCCTTGTAAAGATGGAAAACAGCATGTAAACTATACAACAAAATTAGACTGATCCTAATCATTACAACTAAACGCATCCTTAGTATAACTGCACTGGGATATCTGGCTAAGAAAAGAACACAAACATGAATAGGGGGATTCTGGAATTAAGACTGTTTTATTGGTTGTGGCACCAAGGCTCTGTGTTTGTAAACATATCACTTGCTATTAAAAAAGGCCTGTGTTTTAATATACAGTATTCTAACATTTAAAAAAACCCATGTATTTTCTCCCCTAAACAAAACTGTCAGAGATATAGAGGGTAGGTTCCTTCCTCAAGCGTTACCAAAGAGCAACTAGACAGTCAATCTCCACAGTAATGTTTTTTTTTCTACTCATATACAGATTGGGTTTTAAGCCTAAACACATGATGATATGGATTTTAGACTAAACCTAACTTTCTGAAAATTACCTTGTAAGAGCAGGAGTTGCCATTCCAGCTTGCACTCCAATAGCCATAGGAATACCTCCACAGCGAATATTTCCCAGTTCTTCTGCCACTGCAATGCTATAGGAGAAGTCCAAGCCCATGCCACCATATTCTGAGGAAAAAAACCAAATTGATGACACTCATGTTCTAGACTGCCTTAAGCATCAAGAAAAAAAGCCATAGAATATTGCTACTGTAAGGACTTGCCAACTGCAATTTCACTGCTAATTTTTAAATATTTGACAGTTATCAGCTATCTTTTCAGAAAAAAAGATGTCATGCTATTTTTTTAGAATTTAAAATTACACCTGCTCTAATTACTCGTGTGCACATGAGGTCACCCCTGAACATCCTAAGTACCATCACTACTTTTACTGGAAACAGCCAGAAAAAGTAACGTGCTGCTGAAAACGATATCAGAAGGCAAAGTTATTCTTTCTAACAGCAAGGTCATATGAAAAAAATCACCTCAAGGTAAGAATTGCTTTTATTTCTCCACGATAACGTCTGACACCTGCCCGCATTTCCCTACGCACTCAAGCGGAGCTCATCTTTCTCACACACAGCAGTCAAGTCAGCACAGAGCAAGACCACGTGCAGGTCGTGTCCCTACGTTGTTACTGTTGTAGCTCAAAATCCACATTAGGCACTAGTACAATACCAAGCACCTGTATTTCATATCCTGGCACCTGGTCGGTACAGTCATTAAAGGGTTTTCCATTAGCAGGAGGCTGGTGACCCAGGGCACTGGCCAGGCACCAGCATGGGCCGTTCCTCCTCCCCACATTCCAATCCGCAAATTCAATTAAAGAGGATATTATTCTTCATCTCCTTCCCATGCTCAGTGCTGATAAACCCACCACGTAATGAAACACAGAAAAGGGCTACATTGCTATGATGGATGTGGTATTTTCTAGCTGCATGGAATAGTTTATAGTCCAAAGGAAATACGGTGAGAAAGAGAAGGTTACTGCTTGACGTCATTAGTTAACTAAGAAGCTTTGATTAGATAACATTCTCCTCCTTTTTGAGTTTTCTTGTATTTTTTTTTCTCATTTGAAGACCAACTAAAAAAAATTCATACTAAGAGATACAATCCCCCATCCTTCTTACACACAATAAGGGTCAGATGACCCTCTTCCATTTTCACTTGCTGACATCAGACACCATCTGATCTCACCCCTCTTCTACTAACTTACTTTGAAGTTGTTAAAAAAACACCATTAATTAAAAGTCAAAACACCACAGTGCACATAAAAACAGGGCTTTGTGTGCTATCATCTGTTTCCTAGATCGAGAGGACTATCTTTGTGCATCCTTTCTCTACAGAAAGAAAGGAAAACACATACGGAAAAGGCTAAGTGTGAAGTTCAGTTTTTAAATAACGTTTCTCCTTTGGTCATCCTGAACAGTCTGAATTGTCAAAATTAAAAAAAATAGCCACTTTTGCAAACTTTTACCTAAAAAAAAAAAAAGTTTCTTAAAAAAATAAACAAAATTAAAATTCTTACTGGGACCTTAAGCGGTACATTGAAACAACAATAATAAGTAAATGTGTTTAGCATAACGTATAATCCAATTCTCTTGCCTTTACAAAAACTCCATAAATAAATAAAAGGCTTGAGGAACAGTAAGGAATGTATTCACATGCAAAGGCAAGGCTATTTAAAGCTGTGTGGTATGACAGAGTCTGTGATAGTTTTATATTAATCCATAGCAGTTATAATAGGTAACCTCAGTTCTGGCACCACACAAATGCTTTCTATTTAATTTTTTTTTTAATCAATCATTTTATTGACAAACTACAATTATTACTAATTTTATCTTTGCTTTTGCCCACCAAGCAGTTATATTCCTGTCTCTCACATAGTTTCACATATCAAAACCTTTGTTTCTTGTTTTACCCAAAGCAACTTCACAGGAGGAATGCTGTGCACAAAACTGTCCCAAAGAAGGCCCATCTCATGCAAGTGTGCAGCTTACGTACATTCTTTGTTTATACCACAATTCATTATACATTACTATCTAACAGAATTGACTTGCTCTCATTTGAGATTAATTACTAAACAGTACATTTTGAAAACAAAAAGCTGCAAAAGGCCAGCTCTCAAAGTGATGACACTGAGGGTATTGCCTACCAAAGGGAGGAAAAATCAGAACAAAGCCTCAGGAGCTGAGAAGGTGGATGGGGGAAGCCCTGCCAGGCAAAGAGACGATGCACCCTCTGAAGATTTTATAATCTGGGGATAGATAATGCGAGAGACAAACACAGATGCAGACAGGCAGGAAGGGCAGAAGCAAATGGTAAAAACATTAAAGAGACAACACCTAACTTTTCATCAGTTCTGTTCCAGCATCCAAGGAGAAAGAGTTTCATAGATAAATATGACTGATTTGACATATGATTATTGGGAACACCTCTTTTGAACCCAAAGTACCTCATCGAGACAGAGACTCACTTGTCAGTGCAGTCTGTGCAGCTATATCCCCAAGTTATTTGGGTAACGTGCCATGGCTAAAGATAAGTGTGTCCCACCACTTTGGAGATGTGGGTTTCTGCACTGAGTTGTGCTGCCAGCAATGTCACACACAGCAATAACAGGCAGAGCTGGCTATGAGCACCGATGACATGTTCTTTTTTCCACAGCACATGGTGGCAGCCAGGCTTTCACTGTCCTGCTGCCAGCACTCTAGCCAGTTATTTTGGGGCTGGTCCGAGCCCATCACCCCATGTGCCACAGGACTCAGCTCTTTAACTGGGCGAAAACCTCTGGACTGTTCTCATTGCCACCTTCTGCAATGAATGTTTTACTGAATGAATGTTTAATTTTTATTTGGAATAAGACTCACTCTTTTTGGAATAACTCTTTTTTGCAATAAGGGAATAAGCTGGTGGTAGGAGGGCTGTGTTGGCCAGCCTCATCAACAAACACCACCTCCTCAAAGTGTCTGTACAGTCATGTAATGCTAATAGGTCAATATAATTTTCATTCAGAAAACCAAACAACATGCCTAATATAATTTTTGTGAAAAAACCATAATGAAATGAACTGAATAAATTCCAGATTTGTTTTTTTTAAAGAATAACTAGCTACATGTAAATATTGTGTAAAGTCTTTCTCTGGTAAATATTTCGTTTAGCTTTAAAACAAGATGTGTGACCTTTAGAGAATTGTTTAACTACATTTCCATCTTTAATTTGCAAGAAATATTAAAAGAATAAAGCAAAGCAAAACTAGGCAGCAAGTCTAATGCACTAATGCTTTCATAATTCAAAACAGGTAGAAAAAGGTAACTCATATTCAAATTGTTACTGTTTTGCTACAATAGCACAACTTCCAGCTGTTAAACAGATTAATCTTAGCCACTGTTTGATTTCAGCATCATAACCATCAAATGGTTATGCAGTGTCACCATCTGAGTCAGCACGTGCTTAAATCTTCAAACTCAGAAGGCTATCATGCCTCTTAAAGAAAAATAAAACCAACAAACCCCCAAAATTGTATACAAACAATGTTACAGGGAACAGAAAGCTAAGCTGCACAGCACAATAGAATAAGATGTCCACATGGCAACACGAGAAATATTAAGAGTGTAAAAAGACACAGTATGCAAAAAATGAGAAAGAAAAAAGAAAGTCCAAGATTGCATACAGTGCCAAAGTCCAGCTATTGCGTCAGCTCCAACTCAGAGCAAAAATTTATGCAATCACTGGTCACAGATTCCTCAGTTGCCTTCCGCCTGCTTTCAAATTGAGATTATTTTTTCCCCCCTCAGCTCTGACCCAACATGATTCCATAGAAGCCCACTTAAAGCATCCTACATTTTTTTTTCTTTTTAAGGTTAAAAGATACAGATCTCTATTATTGTACATTTGAAAATGTCAGTCAGACTAAATGTCACAGCATGAAGAAAACAAGAAAAAAAAAACACATGGAAAAATGAAGTCAAGAAGCGTATAGGCTGAATATCACATCTGAGCACCAGTGGCAAAGCAACGCTACTTCTCACGGGGTTTCTCTTTGGGCAAGCTCATTAATAAACCATAGCCTGGGTTTCAACAATATCACCTCCACAACCTCCCTGCTGCTTGAGGTCAGTCAATCAGCCACAGCTGTGAATTTCCTTATGTAGGCTGAATGTATACATTCCTACAACCTGTTGCACTCTCACTTGGTTTAAGCTTTGCTTTTGGATACTCAGTTTAATTCTCCAAGTCAGGTTTATACAGCAGGGAATACTGCTTCTCTCCAGCTTGAAGGTTGCCATCCTTCTGAGAAACAGGCCAACGCTGCATCAACATCCTTCGACACAGTGCGTGTCCACTGCAGTCCTACTGACACCACTGTGAATCAGCCTTCACAGGCACCGAAATTTGCCTTCAGGCTTGATGAGGCATCTGTCAGCCACAGGTAAAATGTGCTCTTCCTCCCAAGAAAGTGACTGCACAGCTACCCAGCTAGCTTCTTTTCAATGTGTTCTTTCATTTTGAACAGGTAAATAAGTCAGTTACTCTCACATCTGTACAAGAATGAAGCAGGTACATCATCTTTAGGTGCTGCTGGTGCTCCTATTCAGGACTCTTCTTCTCAGGTGAACTACTGCAAACTACACAAGTTCATGTTCTGCATCACAGCAAACAGATCTGAAGTGATATTGTAAGGAGTCTACAGTAATGTACGGACACCCAGCATTGCATAGGTGAACAGGGAAAGAAAATGGGAATAGACTTATCAATAGGTGACAGAGAAAGCCCAAGGAACATTCTCCAGTTTAAGCACAACAGAGATGAGTAACAGGACTGAATAAAAGTATGTACATTTGAGAACATTTTAAAAAGCTGGATGAAAAGGGCTCAAGATCTGAAATCAGAAGAAGTTGTACTCAGTTTTGTAGAAAAAAAGACTACACTGAAAAGCAGAATAATTACATTCATTTCTTAAAGGCAACAGGAGTCAATATTCAAAAGATCCAGAGTTCATTCTGCTCTTCTGAATTCCACATAAATAATTAACCTGAAAAGCAATACCACATGATCCTGGGATTAAACAGCTTTATTACATTTGCTACTTATTAAAATTTCTATAGTAAGGTTTCATAGAAAGATTGAGTACTTATCAGCTGAAAGCTGTGTTAAACCTTCTTCCCTACAAGATCTTTTATTCCAGTCCAAGCTGATAAATAGCTTGTTGAAAACCCAGATTTGCCTGACATGGAGAACTTTAGCCACTTAGTTCAAGATGTCACACTCAAAGACATAAATTTTACTAGATCACAGGTTCCAAAACTTGCAATCTCCAAATGGAGTTATAAACCAAGAATTGAAATTGCAGGCATGGAGCTTGGGGGAGGATGGGACTTGACAAATGCTCGTTTTGCATAAATTCCAGAAAAAGGGATTTGTGAGTTTGTGCAGTGAATAATTAAAGGAACTTCAGATGTGTTCTGGAGCTAGCCTGGCTAGCACAGGGGTTTTAGTTCAGGAGCACTGAACTCGGAACAGAAGCTCAACACAGGAGCCTTCCACAGGAATTTCTGATCAGCACAGGCTTAGAGGACCAGCTGATTTTCCAGCAGCTGATTCCTTAAGTCCTCGAGAAGTTGGGCCAGACACTGAAAAAAACATGCCGTGTCATCCCAAATACTTGCCACATTGCAGATCAACATATTCTTAGCACAGTCACAGCGAACAGATTACTAAAGAGATACCTATCAACTAATGACACAGCTAGAACCACACCCCCAGTCATAACATAAATTCCTTGTTTATAAGTATTAACAGGTAAAAGTTATCTTCAGCTGGCAACATCTGCATCCACAGGCTGACGCGGCCATCAGTGCAAGCAGGGCTGGGACTGCCAGTTCCACAGCTCCTGGTCCCCAGCAACTCTTAAACCTTCACCCCGTGGGACAGCCGGTCGCACTGCTGGACCATTTCCAGATGTTTCAGTTCTCAAGTACAGCAGAGACCAAAGCAGAGAGCATCTTCTGTATTTTGTGACTGTGAAACCTGATTGGTTTTGAAACCACTTTGAGCTACCAAACACAAAGCAGAAAGACAGCATCCCTATTTCTGAGCAATGGGGTGTGGTTAGCTGTTTGTGTTTTGTTTAACACAAAACCCAATTTTTCAGTTTTCTGTGAAGAAAGTTTCATCTCAGACTGAAAAAAAAGCCAAATAAAAATCCAAAAACCGTAATATTTTTATTACATGAAATGACATTCTTTTTTCAGGGGTTTGTTGGTTTGGTTTTGGGGTTTTTTTGGGTGGTTCCTCTCCCCCCTCAAAAGACATACAAGGGATATTTCACAATAAAACCACCCTTCTGGAATGAAAATGGACGATTTTTCAGAGTAACAGAACAATGCATTTCCCCTTACTTTTCTCCAACAAAACATACATTTCAATAAAGCTGACATGTTCCCAGGCATACTTTACTCTTGATAATTTTAATGGAGAAAACATTTAATTGGCAAATTTTATTTGGTTAAGAGGCTTGGACAAACTTTAAGCACTATTCTAGGGCTAGAAATACCTGGTTTAGTTCTCCATTTTGCCTATGATTTCGTGTGTATCTCTGCCCTTAAAATTTGTCAGTCATACAGGACCATAAAGCAGGTTATCCTTTTCTGTTTGTAAAAGAGATAACACAACAGGATTCTAATCTGAACTACAATCTCCAATGTGAAATATGCTACATGGCTATTTTTATTTATGTTGAAATTGGAGGGCATGCCTTACATGTGGCACTGGGCACGAATGAAAGGATTTTTGTATAGTGCAAAGCATGCTGGAAATCAAGTTCCTGATTCAAGACTGTTTTCTTCAAAAGAACTTTATACTCAAAATACTGTATTATTTCTATGAGTATTTTGTCATCCCTTGTGCTACACTCCAAGAAATTATCATTGATCAGGATTATCTGTTACCTGTTACTGATTTTGCAGGAAATCAATCAAGCACTCAAAACCATAAAAAGCAAGTTATTCCAAGGGGGAGTGACAACACCCAGCTGTAGAGCACATAAAATTATAATATAGTTTACTACTAAAAAACACATCACCCTAAGCAGTTATCTGACTGACACGATGAAGTCTGTAACATATGTAGAGAATAACCTAGGGCAAAAGGGAATAATGACATGGTTAAAGTTATCCATAGAAGAGTGAGATGAGTTAAGAAAAAAACCTCAAAACCCTCCAGAAAATCCTTTCCACCTTCCCTGACTCCCAATCCTACCTGAATTATAACTAACAACCATAAGCGTTCATGACCTCGTAGTATAACTATTCTTTGTCTACACAGTTTAACGGTAAATTTTACAACAGAAATAGAAGATAGATTTACCCATAGCAAATTAAAGTCTACATTAAAAATGCATTTGCACTACTGACTCCACAAACACTTCCAGCTAAAGTCAGACTGCTCCCCGCAATGAATACTCTCTCTGCTATTTACGAACCATTCAGGAACCTGAGCAGGGACATTCAGGCATTCAGCTACCACTCAGGAACTCAAAGAATGTAAGAAAATAGCTATTCATCTCAATAATTTGCTTTTTTAGAAGTAGCTATACAACAAATTATATCACAAATTCTATTTTGTAAAATATCACACCAGAGTTACATAGCAGTAAATGTATTCTTCAGAAAAATATTATCTTGAATATGTGGTCACATAGCAATTTTGTGAAGGAATTAAATCTTCTTGCGTGCACCAAGTAATTCTGAAAGGGAAAGCATATTAAATCAACATATATATTGTATTGTATATATTCATACTTATGGGATGGCTCTGAAATGGAGATTTAAACAATCATATTTGAAAATAAAAGCAGCAAACCAAGTTCATATATATGGAGGAAAAAAGTTCTTCTTCCCATAAATTAATAAATTATTCCAGGAGATATTTTTAAAAAACAATCATAGAAGTATTGCCAAATACCAGAGTTATCACCTTCATGGGTCAATAATCTACCCAATAGCATACCTTCCTTTGAAATCAAAGAGAAAATACCAGTGAGGCTGGAGTCCTCTCCACCTTCCACCTCCCGAGGAGACAAATGTTCCGGATGCTTCCTCATCTCCCACACATCTCCAAGTAGACAGAAAGTAGGGAGAATGGGGGAGGAAAAGGTAGCTTTTCCATGAAGGAAAAAGAACCTGTCAAAACGGTGTATTGTTACTATTTTTTTAAAAATTGCTCTTATACTGTGCACTTTCCATTAGCTCCATCTAATTGCAAACAATTTAAAAACATGATAGGCTTGGCAAACATCCATCAGATACCAGGGGTTTATTATAGTGTTGTGTGTACTGTTTCTAAATGAGTAACTTCACTAAACACCTAAAATAAAAAAGGAAAATCCCAGTTAATGTACTGGTACGTAGGTGTAAGAATCTCCAGACACAGAACACATATTTATGAAATTATGTTAATGTATTAAGTGTTTTCGGTACATCTTCTGAGAGTTACATTCCTTTCCATCTCCTAAGAGGCACTATTTTAGAAACACATCCAGTAGTCACAAGTATATTTGCTTGATTTTCATATGCCCCCATCCATCGAGCTGTGACCCAACAGAGTAGCACAAGGCTGTAAGAAAGGGAACTGAAGAGGTTTTTATTACCATAGGCACCTTGTATCATCATTAGAGGGCTCACTGTGTAGCCACTCTTCTAAGATGCATCCTATTTTTTTTTCCCAGTCTCCTGGACACTATTTCTGTACAGAAAGAGAAATATTTTCCACCTTGTTAGTCTTAAGCCACATCTCCAAAGAGCTGCCTGAGAAGCTTTCCACTATTCCAGAGACAACTTAAAGAACTGCTGGGCTGAACTTGTTTGCTCATTCATGGGCGTTGCATGACACAGGAGGTGGCTGGGCATACAGGGATCATCCTGACAAACCATACAAGGAGCTCATTGCTGCTGGAGCTCCGGCTTTGGGGCTGGAGCTGTGGAATCAGGCAGCATCTTCAACATTTCTGCACACCCTTAGGTGGAGATACTAATCCCACACTGACTCCAGACTGTCTTCATAGACTGCCCAAGAGCCAGATCAGTTGTTGAAGTTTGTGAAGCAGCTTTTTCAGCAACATTAGCATGATCAAAAGTCCAGAGCTAGGTGCAGAAGAAGCAGTGATAGATATATAAGCAGCCACAGATTTTAATCAGTGACCCATTCTGAATCTTTGGCAATGTCTCACATTTTAATAAATGTATTAAAACTCATATGCTTCACGAAGCTGAGCATACTGCACATCCTTTTAGTGCTGCGCTATTATCATGTTTTCTCTCCTTCTTTTAAGGATTGCGACTATTTGCTAACTCATTACACTTGATGAAAATCCAGTTTATAGCATCTCTCAGAATTAGGTAGTCGCAGATTAAGCGATTCTGCCAGCTCTAAATTAACAGCAAGCAAAGCAGCAGTGACTGTGCCTTCTTTCTCCTAAGTCATTATACCGAAGCATGAAGAATGAGAAAGGCCATACCAAACACATCACTTTATGCTCAACTCTCACTTTATGTTTAAAATAGTTAAGGAAAGAACAAAAACACTGTCCATTGAATACTGAATGGCCTCAAAATTAGCCATGCTATACTTCACTGAAAGAATGAAAAGTTACATGAACTATTGCTCAAATGTAAAGTTGAAATTTTTTTTTTTTTAAGGGAAAGATAAAGTAAAAAAAGTGAGATAAGTTTTTATGTCTGGAAAAGATCACAGTATCTCCTAGACTACAGCCTCAATACTTCATGTCAAGAGACATAAACCAAGCCAAACATGAATTAATGCATATCTTCTTTGTAAAAAAAACCCAAAACAACAACAAAAGCCGACCACACCAAACAAAAAAAAAAAAAATTGCTTATTTATTTTGCTCACATTTATTCAAACATGACTGAGCTACAGATTTTCTGTTTTTCTTAGAATACCAAGTGTTGGTGAAGAGTCTTTTCTTGTTTGAAGTCCTTCTCGCGTTATGACTGTGACTAATGCCATTTTTGAAATTTCAGAGTAGCACTGATAAAGTATAGACTAAACTGAGAGTGATTAATTACAGCAAGACATGAAAAATGCACCAAATACAAATTCACCTAAATAGCATGCTAAAACACAGGCTCTAGTGCACTTTCAAACCAAACCAAGTCGCTCTTCTTTGCATTTTAAGGAGGTTTGCACAAAAGAATCAAATACATTTCCTTACTGCACAGATTCTTCTTATGTGTTAAAAGTATTGCGTCGAAAAACCAAAATAACACAAACAAACCACACTCAATAAAACCGCAACATATATCCATTTTAGGGACATTCCTGTGTCTGGGAGCTCTGCTGCTGCAGACTGAGGTTACCCTGGCTAAAATTTTATCAACAGAAAATGTTTCTCACTTGCAGTTTAATTGGGATTCACTCTGCAAGATTTGGCATGCTCCCAATTTTGTGTTGGAGTGGTTGGTGCTGTTGGAGTCCTGTTTAATCCAGCCCTGCAAAATGGAAAGATGTGTGCAGCCTGTCAACCTGCAGAAAGTTTAGTCTTAAGGCTTAATAACTTTGAGCAGAAGAGGAAAAAAAAGCTATCAAATTTTATTATATTGGAATTAAGAGTTTTAAGAAACTGGTTACTCTTATTCGAAGATAAGTATGGATAAATCAAACATGACATCTTCATATGATTTGTATTTTTCGTCCAGTTGTTCTACATCTCTCTGTGTACTTCCATGCTGACTTTCCAGAGCTAGGATGAGTCAATCCTGTCCTCTGCTCTGTGATTTCCATCCTGACCTGAAAATGATTCCTAAATTCTCCCTTGCTGAAAGGTCTTCACCACTGTAAACCCAGCTTTGGGTTCTGTGCATCACTCAGCCCTATTCTTTATGCTACGGAAGATTTATCTTCTTTTTTGCCACACTCAGGACGCTTTTGGAATATCCTAGCGAGATGAATGGACATTGCTGATCTGTTTTGTTGATTACATTCACAGAAAAGATGGGGGGGGGGAAAAAAAAAACCCCAAACAAAATTCGTAAGGACTTTACAGCTAGATCAGGATACCTCTCTGTTTAGCCTGCCAGCAATGGAGAATGTGTGACAACAAGGTTATATAAAAACTAATCATACTGGAATTTCATTATCCCGAATGTTCCCCTGTTGACTCACTTTTTTTTTTTTTTTTAATCTGACCTTTAAGTTTCTCAGCTGTGGTCAACAACAGATACAGTGCTGTGCTCTGATGGTTGCTGAGCAAAAAGCCCTCTCCTCCCCACACTGCCTCACTGCTGTCCCCATTTCTTGAATGGTGAGGCTTCACTTTGGAGATACAGGGTACTACTACCTGCTATCAGGTCTTTCCTGCTTAGAAAAGATCATACAAAAGAGAGGGGCCAAACACCCGTACCTCCTATCCCTCATTTACCCACTCATCTACCTTCATTTTCTCATCTCCTTGCCTAAGCACAGAAGCGTTTTGTATGCCTTTAAAATAAATGGCCAGTGAGGCAATAAAGTCATGGTATTATACAACAGCCTTTCTTTTAAAATGCATTACTACTTAGTAAAAAGACAAAAAAATATTTCCCCTTAATGATGACAGCAGGATCCATCAAACTGGTAAAAGGCATGGAAGAGGATGGCTTGGAAGGACTAAGTAATTTAGCAACAGGTACATTGCCTGCAATTTAATTTTGTTGTTTATGGTCTCTATGGCAAAGTAGATGTTGCAAGATACCTAACAGTTATAACTAGCAAGTCTCTTGATACACAAATTATGGGATTTTGCCACTGTCTTGAAAAAGTCGAAGGAGAAAAAACAAAGCCTGAAGCTGGGAAGAGTATAATTAATTAAGGAACACAATAGAGGAGTAATTTCAGGGAAGTGCATGGGGAAGGAAGGCAGACAGATGGGGAGAGTGATGCTCTCTGTCGCACAAAACAAAGGAGAAGGAAGTTTAAGTATTTTATTTTTAAACCTAATTCAATGAAGCAAGAGGTGGAAGGAAACATGAATCCTCACAACCAACCTGGTAGGTGCTCTAATTGGAGATTCCTCTGGGTAAAAGCAAACAGTGAGAGAAGGCTGCTTGAGAGGCAGGTGAAGACGCTGGAGAAATACAACCCAGTTCTACCTCTCACAGTAACTCAGAGGCACTCCTCAAACACCAAGATGCAACCTGCAGACTTCCAGAGCAAACCAGCCATCAGATGGAGAGAAGTCACCACTGTCCAGCGTAGTGACAGGGACACCACCAAGATTTTCTTGCTATGTTAAATCCAGAATTTTAAAAAATAAAAAAAACCAAAAACTTTTCTTCATTTCCAATTTTGCAGCCAGGCATCTAATAATACGTTTTAATAGATACAATTTTTTCATTTCCATCCCATAACCTTGTCTGGTATAAGAGTGGCCTCCATGGAAACAGGCAGAGAAGACAAACCCAAACTCAGGTTGAGGGCACACAGCCCTGCAGAGACTTCCACCCCAAACATGGATTTGGGATTTTACCAGCTGGGACTGTCATTTTCCTCATCCCACTGTGAAAACTGGTTTGAAGACAACATACTAAGTAAGCATGAACCACTGGCCCTTCTGCAAGCAGAAGTCAGCAGGAGGAGAATTTTTGACTCCTGGAACAATGGTGACCATCACACCGTCCTGCTGCCAGCAGCACTGCTTTTATTTCAGCCTTAGCATAATTTGCCTCTGTCTGTTTCCCCATCCCTCAGCCATACAATCATGACTGTCTGAATGCAAAGGAAAGAGCAAGGAAATAACGCACTAAAAAGCAGCAGATTGGTTTAAATTATGCTACAGTGGTTACTCTGTCTCCCTGTACAACATAGTGAGTCCCTACTTTCAATTCTTAAAAAGATACCTTTAATTTCTTTCTTTTTTAAAAAAAAAAAAAAAAAACAAACAACACCTTGTAATATTTACATCAACTTTGAAAGAACCTTTGTGGCAAGAAGGTATACTTCCAATTAAAAAACTCCCTTTTTCTAATGCTAATAGCCACGCTACACCACTCATTAATAAGTGTCACTAAGCACAACAGAAGGACTGCTTGAATAACCCCAAATCAAACTAGATGTATATGAAAAACCTCCTGTCCCATAGCCAAACATTATATAGGGAGTTTTAAACTTGTATGGTTAGTACCCTACTTTGGTCTTTTAGATGACAGAATAGCAAAAGACATGAGCAAAATCACACTGGTTTCAGTGGTTTGTTCCAAAAAATGTACTTTGGAAGTCTTTCCATTGCATGTACTAACTTCAGTGTGACTTAACAAGCTGTCTAGAGGGAGTTACAAAAACCTGAAGACTAATGTTTTTCTTGTTTATCTTTTTTTGTTTACAGCTGACATTGTTTCTTCATCATTTTCAAGATAAATGACTTCACATTTTTCACTGCTTTCAATGACACTGTGAGCTAGGTTTCTTGTCATAGAAACAAGAGCAAAACTTTCAAAAAAAGAAATAATTTAAAAACAATCACAAGAATTCACTACTGAGAATTATATATGCAACTGAAATGTTCAGAGCAAATAATTTGCAGTCAGACATGGATGGTCTCTCTGCCTGTTTATTAATAGAGAAAACCCTAGAAACGTGTATTTGAAATTGTTTAATGATCACTTTGAATATATTTATGAAGATTCTGAAGACAAACTGCTTATTGTCAATACCAACCTGTTTCCTTTTTCATTATTCATACTGTGACACTGTTCACTGAAAAGAGACTTATTTTTATCTGTATTTTATAGATAAAGAAAGATGCTCTTACTGATAATTAGACAATGAAGACTTGGGGACATAAGAAATAAAGCCAGGTAACTCTACAGATATGCTATATGTAAAAGTAGTCTGTATATAAATAAAAGATCCATTTCTTGAAATCCTATTTATATACTTCATAAATAAGTATTACTATGGACCATAGGACCTCGTCTGGTTTTTTTCTTGCCTTACACATTCCTACACTAAGTTATGAAAACTAGATTTAAAGTGATTCACTGCATTGTTATTGCATTGTTATTTCAAACAAAAAACCTCTAAAGCATTTCCTGAGTTTAATGGAAAAAAAATACGTAAGAAGAATTAATTTAACTCAATGGGTTGGGTATCTTTTTAATATGAAAAAAAATTAAAAATTAGACAGCATCATAGCACAGAATGTTTCTAGACAGCTGCACCATTGACGATCAGTAAAAGCCAGGATGCCCCAGTCACGGATATAAGGCCAGTACTTTAGCAGCTCCATCACAATAAAAATTCAGCCAACTCCAAAACTGAAAGATGCTAGTTGATCTGTCCTGAAATCTGCTGGAGACGTTATCCCTTCAAATATTTGTAAGTAAACTTCTACTGTTATGCTACTTTCTGATATCTCTATGGTAACTACTCCAAGACTCTATTGGTCTCCCTGCTGTTACTCTGACTCCATGACCAAAGTAGTGATTCAGGAGAAGGTAGGCAACACATGACCCAACAGCCAGAAGCTGCAAATAGTAAGAAACATGAAATAAGACACAGAGTTTTATCAGTGAGTATAGCTAACCTCTATACAATCTTGCCAAATTGTGTGCTGACCATTCCTCTAAAAAATTAAAATCTTCTGTCTTTTAAAGCGTATACAGACATTTGTCGTCTCTTTACTGCTTTCCTTTGTTTTGTTGGGGTTTTTCCCCCTGCTCCTTCAGGGACATAACTTTTTACAGTAAATATTTAAGCCTACTGACAAGAAGTTTGCTGTCCTCATTAAATTTTGTGTTCATCTTGGAAGTAATCTACAGTGATCCATAGACCACTGGCTGAAACCTACTTCTCTAATTTATCCACAAGTACTATATTTGATCAGTTGATTACTGCATGGAACTTAATTACCCATATTAAGTCTGAGGTCAGATAACATGCTCAAGCAGTTCCCTGCTTGCCACTAAATCTGGATTAAAGAATCAAAGAAATTAAAGAATTCCATGAGTGCCAGAAGAGTGAGTCCCAGCTGCATATATCCTCCTGCTCATTTAATACAGCTGGTATGTCTCCAGCAGTAAGGTTTCCAACTTTTGGTGTTAAGGGATAATTTCACCATTTTATTTACTGGTACTTTTTCAGGCTATGCTTCTCCATTTCTTCCAGTAAACATCTCCTCTCCTTGTTTATGCCTGACACATGCATTGTAATCACACACCTTTAATCACTCCCTAGCTCAACTACTGAGTGCTATAATTGCTCCTACAAATCAATTCTTTGAGCTTTCTTAGTTTCTTCCCTGAACTCATAATGTTGCCAAAAAACTTTCAGGCCAAGACATGCCCAGCTAAGACCTCTCATTCCAGATCTGTCTCAGTGTTAGTAAAATACGCAGTTAGTTTTGGGTTTGGGCAGAGTTGTAAATGAAAATTAGCTGAAACACAGGAAAGGTTGATTCCCTCTTTTTTGAGCTTTCATTAGTAATTACAGTGATGACCTTTGCAACATGTATGATAAACAGATGTAGAAAGCAGTCATGTAGCAAAGAGAAAAAAGAAATCAACTTCTTAAAGATGGGATCAAATTCTGCTTGCATTCTAACTGCAAACTTCTGACAGCAAGAACCAGTTTGATGCTACTTACTAAGGTCTTTTCCTGGCAGAAGCAGTCCAGCACCACAGCAAAGTTATCACAGAATCATAGACTAATTTGGCTTGGAAGGGACCTTAAATATCATCTAGTTCCAACTCCCCTGCCATGGGCAGGGACACCCTCCACTAGACCAGGTTGCTCAAAGCCTCATCCAGCCTGGCCTTGAAGACAGCCAGGGATAGGGTATCCACAGCTTCTCTGGGCATCCTGTTCCAGTGCCTCACCACCCTCTCTGTGAAGAATCTCTTTCTGATATCAAATCAAAGTCTACCCTCTTTCAGTTTAAAGCCATTACTCCTTGTCCTGTCACTACAGACCCTTGTTAAAAGTCACCCTCCAGCTTCCTTGTAGCCCCCTTCAGGTACTGGAAGGTGCTATAAGGTCTCCCTGGATCCTTCTCCAGGCTGAAGAAGCCCCAATCTCTCAGCCTGTCCCCATAGCAGAGGTGCTCCAGCCTTCTGAGCATCTTCGTGGCCTCCTCTGGACTCACTCCAACCAGTCTATATCCTTCTCATGCTGAGGGCTCCACAACTGGACGCAGCACTCCAGGTGGGGTCTCAGGAGAGCAGAGCAGAGGGGGAGAATCACCTCCCTCCACCTGCTGGTCACCCTTCTTTTGATGTTTATCCCAACAGTCAAACACAAACAGCTCTCAAAAATGTCTCTCTTGGTGATGAAAAATGTTTTATATAAACAAAACAACAAAACCACAAAACAAAACAGTATCACAGATTAAATAAGACTCAAAAAAAAGTATATTAATTTGTCTCAAGGCATGTAAAAAAAGGTTGTTTTTCAGTATTTTCTATTTGTGAAAAACAAAAGCAGCATAAGAAATTAAGCTGAGTTGAAAACAGATCTAAATTTTTTTTATTGCCACTAGAAATGGCACATACCAGGAAAAGGGTTCTGCTGTTTCTAAGCTCTTAATTAAATAAAACACAGTTTTCCTAGTCAATAATATATATTGCATTAACTACATTTGACTAAAAGACACGTCACTTAAGAAGATCTTCAATTGCTACTTAAGATTTGGAGCAGCTGATGCATCGAGATCCAATAACCAATTTTACTGCAAGTAAGAAATCTTACTCTTCCTTTTTCTTAATATGAAGGGTGACAGAAACTGTAGTTACCCTTTCAGCCTCTGGATTCTCCAAGAAACATGAAAATAGCTACACTAGATCTCCTAAATATTTCAGGAGACAGCTGTGCTTCCTTCATTCCCTCCTGAGACGGGAGGTTGGGAGACAACCTCGAGGCACTGGAACAGGTTGCCCAGAGATGTTGGGGATACCCCATCCCTGGATGTCTTCAAGGCCAGGCTGGATGTGGCTTTGAGCAACCTGGTCTAGTGGAAGGTGTCCCTGCCCATGGCAGGGGGCTTGGAACTAGATGATCTTTAAGGTCCCTTCCAACCCTAACCATTCTATGATTCTATGACAAATGTGAGAGCAGCCAGAGTTTTGATGTCAGTGTGAGGAACAACCCCTCACACTGCATTACTGTGATTTCCTGGTCCTGAGGGTGTCCCAGATGCAGGGCACCCCTCCAAACAGTAATTCATTTGAAAACGCATCTTGCCACCACACCAGAAAACAGCTGTAAGATCACAAAATAAAGTCTTGCTAATATTTTTCCATCATACTTCCTACCGTATTGTTTTTAATTGGGCAGAAGTTTCATGCTGGCATTCAAACAAAATGATGCACAGAAAAGCCTAATCCCTGTATCACTACACGACCAGACCCCACAGTAGTGGAGCAGTTTCTCTGACAGCAGGCTCCCTGCCCTGCTATCCATACCTTTTGCTGCTGGGCACGATTGCCAGTATGTGGAAGAATAAATCCTCTGCGAACAAGTCACATCTGAACACTCATTATGATGTAAGATCTCAAACTAATAATACAGGCAAGAGCCAAGTTACCATCAGGAAAAAAAAAAAAAAAAGGACAGTGTTGTTTTATAAAATGTTAAAAAGAAAAAAATTTAAAAACATTCACAATTTTACTTTGTATTCTTCTAAAACTGAGCGATACGAGCCTCCATTTCACATTGTTTCTAACCTAACAAGGAGGCTCAGGTGTATGCTCTTCATGATTAATTGAGATTGCTTAAGCTACACTTACACAAATCTGCAAGTTATACATGAGCAAGCTTCCTCACTTAAATCAAACCAGCAAGTTCTCAAATTTCAGCATGACACATTTATTGCCAGTTTGTAGTAATGTTCATCTACCCAGTAGTGAGAATGCAAAACTTAAGAGTTTGTAATACTTCACCAAGATTTCACTTGCTGATTAACAAGACAAGCATCTCCAACTAGCAGTACGTCTACTAGCCAAAGACAAAGCACCCTGACCCTGTAAGAAATAAGGCTTCCCCCACAGACCACCTATACCTGTAAATCCAGTCTGAAAAGGGCCTCAGAAAAAAGATGATAGTCCACAAGCATGGTAGTTGTTTCACCCTTTAAGATTAAAGGCAAAATAGAAATTGTTCATTAATACTTCTTTAAATCCTAGAAAATATATGTATATATGGATGACGCCCTTGGACATATGGTTTAGTTTTAGACAGTCCTGCAAGGGGCAGGGAGTTGGACTCTATGATCCTTATGGGTCCCTTCCAACTTGAGACATCCTATGATTCTATGATGTCTAGCATGCATATATATATACATGCGCATATATATATAATAAAACACACACGTGTATACAAAGTGTAGGCACATACACAGGCCAGCAACCTCTTGCCACTATTGCTCATGTTATGATCACCATGACTGAAAAGCACTGCATAGGGCTTACTTGGTTTTGCTTGTAGGACAAATGGCAAGCACAGCATCAAGGCTGTTATGCCCCTCACCTCTTCCCCCTCCACAGAGGACAAAAAGGAGTAGAGAGAAAGCTGGAGAGATTCTCCTATGCCTACTCAGCCACACCTGAGTTTCAGTCTTGACCTAGAACCGTACCCAGTGTCTTCACAGAGACCGACTTCCTACTGTTCCTACATCTGCAGGTCTGTGTAATTAAAAGTCAGTGCATTAGTCCAATTAGTTTCAAATTAAATCTTTTAAAACTCATTGAGAATTACAGCAACTAAGCCATGCTAATTAAATATTGAAGCACTAAGTGGAAATAAGCACCAGGAGACATTTCTTTGTGCCCCACTCCCAATGCACAAAGGATTTAAGGGCATTTACTAGAACTCATTAATTGGATCTGTGAGCTTCTGCTTGACCCTTAATTTTTCTTTAACATATTTAAGATGTGTAAAATATGTAGCAATGCATGAATATGTAAAGCACAGCTACTGAAATGGCTTTATAAAGATTTCCTTAGAAAAAACAAACCAGTGAAATCTTTTCCAAAATATCAGAAATGTTTCATTGCGGTATAGCTGATGTAGAAAAAAAATACATTTGACAATAGTTAACATACCATCTCAAAGAAATACAGAAACACTCATTACCAGTGTTCACAATATGCAGCAAAAAAGCACTTCTCCAAAAATAGCATAACTCTTCTCACAATAACCTGAATATATGCAATATTACAGTAGCCCACAAGCATAAAGCGAAGAGTATATATGATGAAAAATGGATGAGATGGTTAATTTGACAATAAGCAGAGAAACAGTGAGGACCACATCAGTGAAAGCAGAAGACGGGATAGAATTCTTTTTCCATAAATATTTATGTCATCAGGGATGATCATTACTCTGCCTGGCAATCCAGGAAGAAGAATTAGACTGCAATATCTTTTGCCATCATGCCAAGGGAAATTCTGCTCAAAAAGCAGAATTGCCAGGCAGTGGCCAGGCAAAAGGCAGCACAGGGGGTAAGCAGCTCCATGCAAAGGTGCCCGAGATGTGTCGGCAGGAAGTAAGACAGGTATCGTGCCCAGAGAGCAGATGACCAGCTCATACCACCACATTTCTCTTCTTGGTGGCATTCATTCCTGTCTTGATCCTCTCACCAATTAATGACATGCAGGAGCCTTGGGGACCTGCATCTTTGGGACCTCGAATTATGCTGGCTAAGCTTGTCACATCCGAAAGTTTTTAACAAAACTAAGCACTTAATAACATAAAAGCCTTTTTTTCGGAAGTCAAGGTGCAACACATCGTAACAACAGCTTTGTGTCCCACTCCCTCCCATTGAGCACTGCTACAGCCTGGGTAGCATCAGTGCTATTTCATTACAGGGAAACCTCTGCCTCAACTTCAAAAGCTGTTCTGAACAAGAAAGGGGATATGGTGCTATCTGCCCATCTGCAGAGCTGGCATACCCACAAATGGCTCAAGGAGTTTCCCTGGGTTAGAGAAGTTGCAGGACACGTTTCCTTCCTTTAATCCAGTACTCATTTAAGCCTGTGAGCATGCTGCCTTTACAATCACCGCCAGCAGGACTCACCACCTTGTTCTGCTTCACCTTACTCTGCATTGTACCAGCGTAATCATTCTAGGAGAGAGGAAAGAGCTGCAGCAGTTAAACACATCTGGCAGAGCACTGATCTGGTTACGTGGTTCCATGGAGCTTGAAGGTTTTGTTAGAAACCAACAAGGAAAGATGTGCTAAGACGCAAACAAAGAGGAAGCATAATATTCATCACATTGCTTCCTTTTTCTCATTACAAGCTTAGTTAAAAAAAAAAAAACAACCCAAAAACACACAACACAAAACAGAATTGCAAATGCGCGCCCAACTCTCACTGATGTTCAATAGCAAAAAGACAATAACCAACACTCAGGCCTTTGAAAGTTTATCTTGCAGAGAGGTTATTTAAACAAAGCTGATATTCAGCCCTAAGCAGATAAAAAGGCCCAGGTAAGCAACAGGGATGCTATATTCCATTATCTGAGAGTCTCACCCAGCAGCCTAAGTGTTTAGAGTACTGCTGCAAGAATAAGATACAACGCTGACATATGGTCTTCACCGAGTATCATCTTGAAAACAAGCTTAACTATAACCCCTCGAGTCTGACTCCTTTGCAGAGCACGCCGTGACACATATCTTGCACAAAAAATAAAGCAATTCTTTGATTCTGCTTTTTATTGCATATCTTCACAAGCATGATGAGTTCAAAGCCTGTGTGGAACATGGATATTTTCATCTGGCCCTGCACTTTAGAATGACTTCATATTGTTGAGCTATTTTTTGCCCTAAATGATGCTCTGATTGGTTGCAATTTGTTACTTAAGAGTACAATTGCAGCTGACCATTAAAAACACATTTGTGGTATCCCTCAGCTTCTCCAGGGTCAGCTGAAATAAAAACAACCCTGCCAAGTGATTTCACAGCCTGCTGTCTGAGCAGCAAGAAAGTTTTGTTGTTTTAAAAACATTTCCCATATTTCTAACATTAACCACTCTCACAAGAAAAATAACTTGAAAAACATCACAGACAAAAATGGGGAGGAATAGGGGAAGCTGAACGGGTAGGTAAGGAGATGCTGGAGGTAAGCATCTCTCTGCAAGGTTCATCTGCTAGGGTCTTTCAGGTCTTGGACTATGCTACTTCCCCTAAGACAGAGAGCAAACACAAACCATCCTGATCAAGAATTTCCTGTCTCCCATGTTCATCGCTGCTACCCAACCTCCTAAAATTGTGGTCCAATTTCTGGCTCTGCTCCAGACTGCCTTTGCCACCTCTGCATTTCAGCTCCCAGCTGTGAAGCCTCCTCCTCCATGTGGGCATCTACCAAACCACCCAGAACCATGGGCCCCACTTACAGCGGTGACCTCTAGCACCAGCAAAAATAATTATGACCATATGAGAGTTTCCATCCCACTTTCATAACCCTGTAAGTGTAACTTTTGGGTTGCTGCTTTTGCCTTTTAACATAAGCCAGTATTTCTATGGCATCAACAGAGATAAAAAGGAATCATGTAAGGGCTTGTATGGTTCCAACACCAGGGATAATTGCAAAACACGAGCCTTCCTCACCAGCATTTGCTTTACCCCACATTTTGCAACCGTGGCCACAGACAAATTGGTGCCTGCTATATACATTAAATTTTGATTTCTCCTCTTATTTGCTGTATTAATTTTCCTCTTTCTTTTTAAAGAAGACATCAGCTAAATGTCAATCCTTTTTTTTTCCCCAAAAACTTTTATGTCTACATTTGCATGTCCATAGTATTAACTACCTCAAAGACAATAGATATTTGGGACTCTGAGAATAATTTGGGTATTGTTCCATTCCACCTTTTCTCACTGAGCCATGTTATGACAAAAAATTGCTGATTTCAGTTAAACTCTTCTTCATTATTATTCAGAAGAACTGGTATTTAAATTCCTTTGCCTCCCAACACTGTTGGTATGCTTCAATAACTAACTTTAAGGATATTCCCTTAGCAGAAATTAAACTGAAGAGCTTTGTGGTTATTTCGAAGAGTTGTCAGATTAAACTTAATATTAAATTTAAAACTGTTTCACACTGTCAAAAAGAATGTTCTGTATAATAATCTGCCTTCTGATGGTAATTCTGTATAATTAATGCCACCTTTTCATGAAATCTTTTGTGTTCTGAAGTTTATTCTGTACTCCCACGTCGAAAATGAGATCATTCAGCATGTGAAGGCATTTACAGAATACGACTCACTACTACCCATTGAATCAATAAAATACACGAAGGAAGGGAAAACTATTTTAACATATCAGCTATTTCTTTTCTTTAAGCACTATTAGCATTTTCATTCAAAAGACAGCAAAGGAGAAGATGGTAGGTAGTGTTAGAGATCACCACCCTACATATGTGCTGCTCCATCTCCACATCTGGACACCAAAAGTTTCTGCCAGAGGTTTTCTCCAGCTTTCATTACTGATGAGCTTGTTGCAGCGCTCACTGGAGTGGCAGGGCAAGGGGGCAGGGTTAACCCTAAAACTCCCAGCCACGACAACATACCCACACTCTATCCAGTTTCTCCTCACTAAATCCATCAGTGGAAGATGATCCACACACACCAAGGGACAAACACAAACCTACCCAAATCCAGGAAAAAATATTTTAAAGCCATGCAGGACAGCTGCATCCATATTACTCAGCAGGAGGCCCAGACAGCTCAGAAGTAAGACAGAAGATCCGATTATGTCTCCTGATTCCTCATCATGCAAGCACAAGATACAACGCAACATATCCCTCCTTCTCCACCCTACCCCCCCCACTACTTTGGTCCACAGTTTTCCTTGCAGAAACCACTCTATTCTACAGATAATGGTCACTGCAGTGGTAAAAATCTCCAATGTTACTAAGCTCATAGTTTTAGTTTTGGAATCCTAGGACACTTGTCTTAAACCTGAGAGCAATAAAAACCTGTTAAAGATTTAGCAAGATCACAGTTGGAGGATTTTGGAATTCTTTACATTTACATATACTAGAACTGTATCAAAGAATGGTTTGGTTTGAAAAGGTCCTTAAAGCCCACCTAGTCCCACCCCCCCTGCCATGGGCAGGGACACCTTCCACTAGACCAGGTTGCTCAAAGCCTCATCCAGCCTGGCCTTGAACACTTCCAGGGATGGGGCATCCACAGCTTCTCTGGGCAACCTGTTCAGTGCCTCACCACCCTCTCCGTGAAGCATTTCTTCCTTATATCCAATTTAAATCTACCTTCTTTCAGTTTAAAGCCATTACCCCTTGTCCTATCACTTGGTCTTTGTAAAAAGTCCCACTCCAGCTTTCTTGCAGGTACTGGAAGGCTGCAATAAGGTCTCCCTGGATCCTTCTCTTCTCCAGGCTGAAAAAGCCCAACTCTCTCAGCCTTTCATCATAGCAGAGGTGCTCCAGCCCTCTGATCATCTTCATGGCCTCCTCTGGACTCACTCCAACCGGTCTATATCCTTCTTATGTTGGGGCCCCAGGGCTGGATACAGTACCCCAGGTGGGGTCTCACAAGAGCAGAGCAGATGGGGAGAATCAACTCCCTCCACCTGCTGGCCATGCTTCTTCAGATGTGACGCAGGACACAGCTGGCTTTCTGGGCTGCCAGCGCACACTGGTGGCTCACGTCCAGCTTTTCATCCACCAGTACCCCCAAGTCCTTCTCCTCAGGGCTGCTCTCAATCCATTCTCCACCCAGCCTGTACTTGTGGTTGGGATTGCCCCAACCCAGGTGCAGGACCTTGCACTTGGCCTTGTTGAACTTCATGAGGTTGGCAGTGGCCCACCTCTCCAGGTCCTCCTGGATGTCATCCCTTCCCTCCAGTGTGTTGACCACACCACACAGCTTGGTGTCATCAGCAAACTTGCTGAGGGTGCACTCGATCCCACCATCTATGTTGTTGACAAAACAATACCAAACCCTCAGGAACACCACTTGTCACTGGTCTCCACATGGACATCGAGCCATTGACTGCAACTTTTTGAGTGTGACCATCCAGCCAATTCCTTATCCACTGAGCGGTCCACCCATCAAATCCATGCCTCTCTAATTTAGAGACAAGGATGCCATGGGGGACAGTGTCAAACATTTTGCACAAGTCCAGGTAGATGATGTCCATTGCTCTTCCCTTATCCACCAATGCTGTAAACCTGTTGTAGAAGGTCATCAAATTTTTCATGTTTTATGTTTCAGACACATAGTTAAACTGCTTGAAAAAAATCCTCATAGAAAGTCAAATTCACTTTGTTCCACTCTATTTCTCTGTTTCCAAACAGAAAAATGGCATTTTTCCCCTCCTTTCCATAATTTAGTGATCAGCACTAAACAAACTGTGCAATGGACAGATTCTGATCTATCACAGACAGATGCAACTGTGAAGTCCCTGGAGTCACTTACTGGTTACACAGTGCTGTGAGTCTATGGGCCAGCTCAGTTCTCCCACAGAGCAGTTTGCACAATCACTGTCAGTGAGCATGTCCATAACTGAGGACTCCTTTAGTTTCAAAAGTACCACTCAGCAGAACTCATAACAACTTTTTTTGTACATTAAAGATCTGCTGGTGACTCAAAGTTGATGATCAGTACTAGAAGACAACATTTTCAAAGACCAAATACACATCTCTTTTCTAGGAGAGAAGAAACTGGATTCTCAGTAGCAAGAAATAAATGAAAAATTGGAATAAAGTGAAATTAGCATCTTGAAATAGTTACAAAGAAAGTTTGCCAACAGGAGCAGAACATTTCCTGTTGAAATGATTCCTACTTAAAGAATTTTCCTCCTGGTATTTGTTTCCTCTTGTATTCTCCTCTCTCCACATCCTCCTCTGTGACTATGGGATTTGATGATACTCAGCTACAACCTGGGCACAGACAGGGCCATAGAATACCCAACACTCTGTTTGAAAGGAAACAAGGAGAAACTGCTTTTACTCTAGAGAGAATCTGGTTTATCTGGACATCTCATTAGTGTGGTGACTGGGAGTAAGGAGAGACCTGTCCAAAGGTAGCAAATGCAAAATACTTTCTTCTACAGGTCCATCAGCCCACAGGTTTTACAAGCACAAACTAGGACATACATTTTACACAGTTTTTCCCATGCAGAAGCATGTAAAGAGAATGTATTGTGCTCAGCTCAAATCCCACAGAGAGTCCAAAGATGCCAACACCTTCTCCCCCTTCGAAATGCAGTACTGCTACAAGCATCAGCTGCCATAACTATTTTTTTTAACAATGCAGAACCTGACGTGCAGAATAGAAGTCAGTCTCTTACTTCAAGGAGGACAGCATACAGGAGTCAAGGAAAAGAAAGCCAAAGGAGGCTTTCAACAGCTGAAAAAAATATTACATTTTACACAGTTCCTTCTTGTTCTTCCAAGCATAGCGACACTGTCCAAGCCTATCTGCCCTCCATGTTGCCAAAGGACCTGGCTAAATGAAAAATAAAAAGCAGTCTGATGTGATTTTTATTTTTCAATCACGTGCCAAGTATGACACTAGCCTTGTGCACAGGAAGCATCTGGACACACTGGAAAGAATTTCCTGACTCGCTGCAAGTGATAAGTTCAGCTAACTGCTTCTTTCCATCAGCTACAGAGAAGCAAATTGCTCCTGTGCTGCTTTCCTTAGCAGAAAAGGGGAAAATGTCTTCAGTATTCTACTTAAAGCAAAGCCCAAAAAACTATTAAAATGGATTCAGAAGTTTTTTGTTTGGGTTTGTAAACACAGACTTCCACAATACCCCAATTTAACCTAAACTGCTCAACTATAAGAGACATTTGGAAAGCAAATCCCTATTAGAATGCTGAAGGAGTAAGATAGTCTATTTATCTTCCAAAATAAAACTCCTGGAAAGGTTACTGAAGAAGAACAAACAAAAGACCAGGTAAAGGCAACACAGTATGTTACTAGTTTTAGGAAAAATATGCAATTTAATCTCTAATAAACTTTCCTCACAAAGCGAAGTCCATCTGTCTAAATTTCTCTTAAATGGCACTAGCTTTGAAGAATAAATCCATAGCATGTAGATGAATAAAAAAGCCTCAATCTTCTCATCCTTCAGGACCGTAAGGTCTTTAGTAATGCCAGAATATCTGGCCATAAAAGATAATTATTTTCCCCTCTGGCCTTGGATGGGGCTCACCACATAGCTCTCAAGTGGATAAGAACACTCAATCCTTTCTGTCAGTCTTGCAGCTGCAAAGCTCCCCACGGGTCAAGTAGGGAGAAATGTTTCAGTCAAGAAATTTGGACCTTCTTCCAAAGCTCTTCATGTCCATGTGCCATCCTCCCCCACTACACGCTGGTATCCTCACTGCCCAAGCAAAGCACCAGGGCTTCAACTTGCATCTCAGTGAAGCACTGAACTCCATGAGAGTAGCACAAACCACTCTTGTGCAGCATCTGCCATAACCAAAGGCTGAACTCTGCTCTTATGCAGGCTGACATGACCAACATCTTATACCACATCTCAGCCCAGAGGGTTGCAAATGTCGTGGATAAAATCCAGATTTCTGGCATAAAACTACAATCTGTTGTTGGGACTAAAGCTCTGACCCACTTAGATGCTAATTTACACATGCCAGACTTAGACCCCAGCACACAGAGCAGTGCTGGATGTGCTATTCAGGCGGGTATTAGTGAGCCAGTAGAGGCCACAGGGTATAAGAAGCTGAGAAATGGTATATCTACCAGCTGAGTGAGTGAGTAGCTGATGATCAGAAATATAATTACTCTCCCTGAAGTAACTGTGGATGGTCCCAACTATCTATAATTTCTGTGATTTCTCTGGGATGAGTTTCACAGGTTATACATAATGTAAAAAGGGAAAAAAAAAAATCCCTTTCAGCAGGCTTATTACTCACTGATCTTCCACTCTGCCGAGAAACCCCAGTTCTTGAATAATAAAGCGAGGGTGAGCATAACAGTCTCATTCATTTCTCACGTCATACTGAAGAGGAAGCAGAAGAAATGCTGTCTAAAGTCACCTTCAGAGATTTTAAGCCACTTAATGATGTCATAAAAAACTCAAACACTTTCCCCTGTCATATTCAAGGAAATTTTCCATTAATTCCACCCTTCGTTTCCCCATTCAGCTGTGCAAGTGAAACTAATTTGTTAATGCTTTGAGGCTCTGGGCAAGCACACGTGTTCTGTCAGCTTCGCAGGCTCAGGGAACGTACACATACACAGGTCATGGAGTTTCAAAAATCCTGGGCAAAAAAGTCCCTGCCCTTCTCCACAGCTATGCTGTGTTCCTTGCTCCTGCTTCCCAGCACTGAAGATATTTCCCAGAGGAGACTAGACCACAGAGGGGGTTTGTGGTCTTATGGGAAACAATAACAGTGCACTAGAGATGACTGAGAAACCAGCTCTTTCTAGGCTACCCCAGGAAAGGCAGAAAGGTAACAAACAGGCATGTTCTTCAGGAAATATCACTGTCCTGCAGGAAATACTCTGTCTGTCCCAAACAGTTTCCCATGCATCTGCTTGAGAAATGTAACAAAACAAACAAACAAACAACAAAAAAAGAAAAGCCTGATGCCAAAACAGAAAAGTGGTATTAAATTTCTGTGTATGTACAATTCTGGTGTTTAGAAGAACACTTTCCTTATCACAGTCCTTCACAGTTGGCCAACAGATCAAATACTTAAACAGATACTTTTTAACAACTCCTCATTCTAAAAAGGTTCCAAGCTCTTTATGTTACTGTAAAAATCCCTAGAAGATTAAGGTATGTAAAGGGTTTCTTGAGTGGAAAGAAGGAAAATCTAAAAAAAACCCCACACACATCATGAAAAGGAAGCCCGAATTAAAGCTCCATTTTTTAAAAAATTAACTGACATGCACTTTTCCTGTTTTTCTGTTTTCTTCTCTTCAAACACGGTGAAGCTGTATTGCCTCCAGAATATCATGACTTTGTAATGACTGCACAAACCCAAAACCACCTGGAATAGAAGTGTTAAACAAATCTTCACACCATCTTGCAGGTTCTTCCCCTTATCCGTTTCCTCCTGTAACCGGATGTCCCATGCCCGCGCTCCAACCTCTGCCTCAATGAACCTCTGACACGCCTCCTCCCAAGGTATCCACCATCAAGGTCAGCGCAAAATAAGGGAGACAGCTACTCAGATTTCACTGGCACCACACCGCAGAAGCAAGATGGCAGCAAACACTGCCCAGCACACCTAATCCTCCAGTCCTGCTCAGTGCTTCTCCCACCCCTAAAGACTGACACTGTTTCACAGAGCCTTGGGTGTGGTGGTCCCTATCCTTAGTTTTTTCCACTGCGTTGTGCACCCATTCCCCCTGGAGATTGCAGTGAGACCTCATCCAGTTTGCCCTTAATGTTAACTCTGTGTGTTTCTACTTAAAGATGATCTCTGCATTATTCTTTTAAAACATTTAGGAGACAAGAGAAACAAAACCTATTCTAGGACAAGCATAGGACTACCATAGGACTACCTAGGACTACCATATTAAATTTCCAGCATGACGATGCTAGTCTACAAAGAAAGCATCTTATCTAAGCAGGAGTTAAAAAACAAACCAAAACAGGAAAAAAACAAACCAAACAATTGATCCCTCAGCAGCTTCAAAAAGGCACATTTGCTTATATTCTTTTTTGGCCCTAAGAAGTGCACAAAAAAGGAAAAATCTGAAAAATATTGAGCACAAATCAAATAATTTCCTTCGCTTTCATTCAAAATCTAAGAAAAATAGCTATCAATTCATCATATCTTATCAATGTCCTCTCTGTATTGGATTACAGTTTGCAGGAAACGACGTTTGTGTTATTCTCCTTGGATATTACATTAGAAAAAACAGCAAGTGCAGGTACGTGCTATCAAGTGGCAACCAGTTCATAACCATCACTCTTAGGAACCAAAGCAATAAGACCAGACATTTAATGTATTTAAGTATATATTTAAATAAAAGGGCTAAAGGTATCTTGTGTTGTATGATCAAAGATTTGAGGAGTAGCTGACAGGCCAGGGAGCACCAGCCTTTCTGGTCAAGTCTCTGAACTGCCAGTAATATGCTGCCCATGAGAAAGTCCAAACATTTATTTTATGAAAGATTTAAAAAGACTGGATAAACTTTCATTCTAGATTTATTTCTGCTTTTAGCAAAGGGCTCTCTCAAATCCTATTTTTTTTAAAGCATAACATGTAAGCAGATACCCAAGTGCTTTGCTGAGAAGTTGTCTGCTTGGCAAACCATTTATGGTTTCTAGGAACAGGGCAATGAACCTAATTCTAAAAACTTCTCTGACCCATGAATAATTCTTATTCATGTGAAAATAAGACAAAATAATGATTACTCATTTAGTGGCGTACAGAAAATTCCAGATTAAAGAATTTTATGCATCAGGCAAGAACCCTGAGCACTAGCTGAGACAGAAAACTTGCACGTCAGACAGACAACTACCTCCTGGTAGGTCCAAGCTCCAGGCACAGCTCAGTCTGGCCACCCCTTGGGAGACTGCCAGCCCCGAGACACTGCCGAACCTCTCAGCTCCTGGTAAATGTTACAGAATTGAATAACTGCCAACAAATTTCAGAGAGATTCTGGGGAATGGGAATCTGCTTCTCCTAACAGCAGCAGAGGAGAAGCAGAGCCCACACTTCTGTGCTGTACCTATATATGTCTGACAGAGGCTATAGGGAGATAGTACAGATAACAATTACAGTGCTGTGGTTTTGAACACTAATTTACAGCTCCCCTTTCATCCAAAGGAGGCACAATGTGACACAATGTCTCTGGAGAGTATAAAAAATGATGACAAAAATGAATGTGAAAGAACAAAAAAATGTTGATCAGAATTGGTATTTGTGAATAAACAACCTGCACATACTTGAGCACTTAAAATATTACACTTATTTTGTTTATCCCCATGAATGAAACAGCAAAAAGAAGCCTGTTTAGCTAAAGAGTGAAGTGCCCTAAAAGATGACCAGGACAAGCGGTGTGTGACTGCCAAAGCTTTGAGTTCAGGAAGGTGCACTGGGGGGGGCATGGGAGTCCCCAGACCAAGCTTCACGTCTGGGTCCCAAACAGGCTGCTGTCCTCTGCCCGAGGAAACCACGTGTGCAGGGGAACTAATCCAAACCCCTCACTGACTCCACATCTCAGTGCAGGCTTCCATGCATTCAGGAGTTTCAGGCATGTATATACGAGCACCTCAAAGCAGCCTTCTCAGCACCAATCTCTGCAGCAGTGGCAATTATTTGACAGAAAAAGAAGTAAAAGTCTTCACAGTAGAAAGCTTCCCCTTTGCAGCACGTCTCCCGATTAGTGCTTACAATACCTCAGCACTGGGCTACAGCAATGTTATTTTGAAGTCTGAAAGATCTGAAATATGAACGTTGCACAGAAAGTGGGGACAGGCCTTTGAAATACATTAAAGCCAAACAACCGTGAAACATTGGGCCGAATCAACCAGATGGATATTTCTTTCTTTAAAGTTGTATAGAGGTTTAAAACAACAACAATCATTAAAAAAATTCCTTCTCTCTCTATAAAAATGTATGTATAAAACATAATTTACTGCTTATCACTACAACATATTATGCAAGAGAGACTGTTACTTTTCCTCATGGGGTATGCATTACATCTGGGCAGAACACTCGCACACGCCTGAGCCTCCAGCTCAGCCTGCACACCCCCCTTGCGAATTTACACAATCCTCAGACTTGTGAAGCACGCAGCAAATAATGCAATTCAAGTTATGAGGCACCAAACACCCGCTTGCCTCCCCACAAATAAGCCAAGCAGTTTTCTTGCACTGGTCAGATCATCCAGTCAAAAGAACAAGTTCTGAAGTTTTAAAGCAATCCTGCCTCCAACATATCTTCACTTCACAAACAATTCATGCGTTTTTAACATTTACTAATCAACTAAGAAACTGAGGGTACATACACGGATTGATTGTTTAGACTGACCACAAATCTAGAAATCAGTGCATTATTTAGACTAAGCCTATAAAAGACTTTCAACAGTGGCATCATACCAGAGGGTAGTTTCCAAATATTTCTCAAACCAGTATAAAAGACTTCAGAAGAATTTTAGAATAAACCAGTCTTTTTCATTTCCTACTTCGATTACTAAAGGATATCATGCAGTCTCTGATGGGCGTATCAGTATTACATGAGGGTAAACAAGGAAATCAAACTAGACCTAAAAGCAGTATAAACACAAGCCCTATGTCACATAACTAGATATGGTTAACTTCCAGGCTTGTTATGAGATAGTGATACCTATTCCATAAAATACAGCATGATTAAAAACCCTGCAATTTCAGTTCTCTGCCTCTTTACCTCCAAACTTATTTGTTCCAGTCCATCAAATGAGAAAGCCTCAAATGGCCATCTCTAACCTTATCTAAGTATTTAAGCCCCAAGGAGTTAAATTCTTTATATTGCTATCCTTCCCTGACATCTTTTTATTACCATGTAACATATGAAGTTATTAAACATCATGTACATTACTCATGCTGTAAGCAAGCTGCCTGTCAAATGCAGATTGACAAATACTGGGTCCATGCCTTTCTCTGTCCTCCTTTCTGGGATAAACGCCAAACAGGATTAGTGCTATCCCCAAGAGTCCAGTTTACTGCAGGGGAAGCCTTACAGTTGTGTTGCAAGGGTAAGATTCACAAAGGTGGCTGCAATGTTCGCCATCTGTCAGAAAGGGAGAAAGATATTGCCAAGACCTATTTTTCACTTGTACAAAAAGGCACTTCACTGGTATGGAGACCTCTGAACTTCCTTATAGATGCTGAAGTGACTAAGAGCTTATGCAAGATCTTCAGGGATTAGACTATTAATGATGCTTATGATTTTGTATTAAATGGGTCATTAGGATTAGAAATGTTAGATCAGAATAGGCAAACCAAACTAAACACATTTCTTGTCTTTTTCTTTCCTCATTTCTTCTTATGCAGCTACACTTGTTTTCGTTTGCACAGGCTGGACACCAGTTTCTCATCTTGCTCAAATGCTGGGGATAGAAATATTTACCCAAGAACAATGCAGTCTTACTGCAATCTTCTTAACCCTCTCTTCAAGCCAGATGTCATTCAAAGTTTGTGGTTTGATTATTGACCTGTGGGATCTAAAAGCATTGACAAGTCAACAGCTCTTCAGGGATTTTCCATGTCAACTTCACAATGACCATTTCACAATATTTTTCCCCATTTCAGCCCCAGGAAAGAAGTCAACCTTCACTCCTAGCAGTTAATAATGCAAAAGTGAGTGACTAAAGGTAAATGAAGCCTACATTTCACAAAGATGATTTTCCCACACTCTCCACACTTGGTGTACTGATGTGTCTCAAAGCATAAAAGGTGTATTTATACCATTTACACCTTCTAGAAAGCTTTCTGATTATGCCATCTGGGCATATCAGAGATGTCAAGAATCTAGCATTAGACTTTTGAGACTGGGAAAAGACAGTTATGTGTAAATTAAGAGACTTATAATACCAAGGTTATTTTAGTATAAGATCATTCCTTGGCCCAAGCTTTGTCAGGAGATAGTCTTGTCATTTGATCCACAGAAATATAAGGATAAACTCAATTCCTTTAATGGAAACTCCCAAGCAGTACATTTTACTTGATAATGTCTCAACCCCTATATTTTTTCCAGGTCTTATATTTCATATTTCTTTAATTTAATCAGCTGCTCTCTTTAGTGTGTACTCTTTTCCTGTTCACAAGTTTGAGATTGAGAACATCAAACTTTTTACCAAATTTGCATCTTCAAAAATATGCAAAACCTAATAATTTCTACAAGACTGAAGGAAATGCAAATCAAGGTTATATACAGACACCTTCAGAAGCATGGAAACAGGAAGAAAACAAAAACAAAAACACCCCACAAAAGGATAAAATAAAGAAGTCACAAATGTTAATTGAAGTATTCAAATCAATTTAAGAGTGTTTAGCCCACAGCTCCTGTAACAGGTTGATCTCCAAATAAATGATCACAAGACACTACTAAGAGTCTTGATTGCTTCTTCTCATGTTTTATCATGAAGTTATGTCAAGAAATACCATCTGGCTTTTGGTCCAGTTCAGTGCCAACTAGTCAAATGAGTTCCCTGGACCTCAGAGCAGTATGCAGGTCCTCTATAAAGAAATGAGAAGTAAGAAAACTATTCTTGTTGCAACTTCAACATTAGGGAGAAAACTCTAGTTAGTTATGAGATTTGTCTGTTCTGAAGTTTGAGCACATAAATAAGACAGAACTTGTTAGGCAGTAGATAAGACCACCATTTGGATTCTGGAAACCGAGGTTCTTACTCTGACACCATTTCAGCGTGACCTTCCAACAATATCACAGCTGTATTTTTACTTTTCCTCCCTGGATTTTCCA
Organism: Eurypyga helias; assembly: GCF_000690775.1. NCBI lineage: Eukaryota > Metazoa > Chordata > Aves > Eurypygiformes > Eurypygidae > Eurypyga > Eurypyga helias. Next base: position 24,701 of record NW_010240365.1, on the reverse strand, counting down.
TTTTTATTTCTGGACTGCATTCCCCAAGGATACATACTTGGTATGTGAATACATACAGTTTTATGCAACCTTGAAACTTCATTAGCAAGCCTCATACAAGGCAGCAAAGTTGGCACATGCTTAACCTAAAATCAAGTACAAGAGAGAAGGATGGACTGTCCTGCACTACCTGGAGCACAGGATGGAACAGGGACAGCTATCGGTCTCTTAGCTACAACCAGAGATTAAGTGCTCCTAGTCAACCTCAAAACACCACATGGATCTGCCAGTTTGCGTGAAGCCTGTGATACACAGAAGCAAATTTGGCACAACAGCTATGCCGTGAGAGAAGTAAGCATCAAGAGCTGAAGTGCTTAACTGCATGTACGTAGCTCTGCATTTTTTGCCAGTTCGAAACTTCTAACTTCTTCCAGGAATGAGGCATTTTTAATTTATTTCACAATACCGTTTTGACAGAACCTGCAACTACCAGTGGTACACACACCAGATTTCAAAAATTGCTAATCTGTCCTTGAAGTATTGGTATTTGCATACCAGTATCAGATGATTTACTGCTGTGTCCTTTCATTACAAGTCACAAGAGTGAGGATTTGCCTTATCTGAAGTACAAAAGCAGAATCCCAGGAACTAATCCGATCCCCCTATCAACACCACATTTAAAGGAAGATTATCTCTTCCAGAAAAGACTCACTGTCCTTCAGCAAGTCTGTTCTCTGCTGGGTGTTTCTATAAAACTGCTGTTGATAGCTGAACAAGCTATTCCCAGAGGTACTGCTGCAGTTCCCAGCCAGCCACAAAGAATAAAGCACTCATATTTCCAAGTCATGTGCAGAGTCAAGAAAAAACAAAGATGAATGCAACTGCTCATTTCCTTGTCTGATCAAAATTATCTGATGATCTGTGAAGTGTGGCAAACTAACTCTCTCCTCCTTACCATTTTCAATTGCATTTCATCCTGCACTTGCAAGACACTAGATGGGATTTGAATTGTCAGAATTTCACAAGAGGGGAGGGGAAAAAAAATTCTCACCCACGCAGAACTTGTACCTACACATATAAAAGCCTGTTTCTCTGAGATTTCAATCCAATCCACCAAATTAAGATCAGATAAGCACCTGCAATTTCTTATACTTACCTGATCGAGGTCTCAAACCCACTGCCATCCATCACTAACTTAATGACTAATTTTGGTCTATTGTTTCTTAGAGGCTTATCAAGATTATTTCTTGATTGCAAACCAGTTATATCTCATAGCTGGTAAACATTTCAGACTGCTGATATACTGACTTACTGGTACCGGAAAATGTGGCACAATGGCTTCTCTCTCAAACTTTTGGAGTGCAACTATTACTAACTAGGTAAGTAAGAATGAGATCAAGCAATTAGTTCAGCTGGCTATGTTTAAGTCTACTACACCAAGCACAAGCATTGCAGCTAGACTGCTCCTGCCATACAGAAACGGTTCTGGGCAAATGAATTCTCTTCAGACAAATATATGCCTTTTAGCCTCCATCCATAGATAGACCTGAAAAGGTTTGTTTCAGTTACTGTCTTAGAGGCCATAAACCCTTGTTTCACCTGAACTGCTAAGTCCCCTTCTAGTGACAGAACTCACTGCTCCTCAGAGGTCCTTCTTTTGATCATTCCATATAACAACAAGGCTTAGTATTACCGAAAGGGGGAAAAAAAAGGGGTGGGGTGGGGAAGAAACGAAAAAGAGAAAAAACCCACCCTCTTTCCGAGTGACTCTCCACTACCAAACTCTCATTTTACCAAAGAAATACACACTTATGAAGAAAAAACCCTTAATCTTAGAGGATAGTCTAGATCTATATTCCCACATTCAACACACAGACACTTGGAATAAACAGGCTTTCTTAAGGAAAGATATTGCATCACTTTCCAAATGCAGTGCAATCAATCATATGAAACATTTGTTTTGTTTCATCAGATGCTTTTCTTTCTCAAGTGACAAGAACGTACTGCTTACTTTCTCCAGTCCCACGTTCATAGAATCGTTTAGGTTGGAAAAGACCTTTAAGATCAAGTCCAACCATGAACCCAGCACTGCCAAGTTCACCACTAAACCACATCCTTGGGCACCACATCTACATGGCTTTAGAAAACCTCCAGGGATGGGGACTTGACCACTTCCCTGGGCAGCTTGTTCCAATGCTTGACAACCCTTTTGGTGAAGAAAGTTTTCCTAATATCCAGTCTAAACCTGCCCTGGTGCAACTTGAGGCCACTTCCTCTTGTCCTACCACTCATCACTTGGGAATAGAGACTGACACCCACCTCTCTCTAACCTCCTTTCAGGTAGTTGTAAGAGAGCAATAAGGTCTCCCCTGGGTCTCCTCTTCTCCAGATTAAATAACCCCAGTTCCCTCAGCCACTCCTCAGAAGATTTGTTCTCCAGACCCTCCACCAGCTTTGTTGCCCTTCTCTGGACACACTCCAGCACCTCAAGGTCCTTCTTGTAGTGAGGGGTCCAAAACTGAACACAGAATCCAAAGTGCAGCCTCACCAGTGCCCAGTACAAGGGGACAATCCCTTTCCTGGTCCTGCTGGCCACACTGTTCCTGATGCAGGCCAGGATGCCACTGGCCTTCTTGGCCACCTGGGCACCCTGCTGGCTCATATTCTTCTAGCTGTTGACCAACTGTCCCAGGTCCTTTTCCACTAGGCAACTTTCCAGCCACTCATCCCCAAGCCTGTAGCATTGCATGGGGTTGTTGTGGCCCAGGCGAAGGACCTGGTTCTTGGCCTTGTTGAACCTCATACAATTGGCCTCAGCCCATCAATCCAGCCTGTCCATATCCCTCTGCAGAGCCTTCCTGCCCTCAAGCAGATCATCACTCCCACCCAACTTGGTGTCATCTGCAAACTTAGTGAAGGTGCACTCGATCCTCTTGTCCAGATCACTGATAAAGATACTGAACAAAACTGGCCCCAGTACTGAGCACTGGGGAACACCACTTCTGACCATAAAGATTTTATTTCTCACAGAATGCCCAGCCTTCCTGCACTTCTTTGCCCATCAGGGCTGCCTCCCAAGGGATTCTGTCACCCAATCTCCTAAATAGGCCAAACTCTTCCCTCTGGAAGTCCAAGGTGGCAGTTCTGCTGGCCCCCCTCCTTACTTCTCTGAGAATCGAAAACTCGATTCATTTCATGATCACTATGTCCAAAACATTGTGTTCTCTGTTCACAAACAACAGGTCCAGTGGGGCAACTTCCCTAGTTGGCACCCTCACCAGCTGTGTCTAGGAATTATCATCTTTCACACACTCCAGGAACCTCCTGGACGGTTTCCTCTCAGCTGTGTTGTATTTCCAGCAGACACCCTGTAAGTTGAAGTGCCCCACAAGAACAAGGGCTAGCGATGGTGAGATTACTCCCAGCTGCTTATAGAATTTCATCTGCCTCTTCATCGTGGTCGGGTGGCCTATAACAGACTCCCACTATCATATCTGCTTTGTTGGCCTTCCCCTGATTCTTACCCATAAACACTCAACCCTATCATCACCATCATTAAGCTCCACACAGTCAAAACATTCCCTAACGTTCAGGGCTACCCTATACTTTCCTGACATATTTAAGAACATATTTCTGCAAGTGCACTGCTAAGTGTGTGACAAACAACTGAAGGCTACTGTTTGGACCTACATGTCATAATTCTTTCTACATGCTAATGCATTCTGCTAAATATTCCTATAGGACTGCCAGTGAAAACACTAAGGAAATACCAACACCAGGCGTCATTATTACTCGTGTCTCACAGTGATCCTATGTGAATCCTGTGTAGGAGAGCAGACATTGCCCTCTTACAATCCTTTTTCTCCCCTCCTCTTTCCAAGTCTTTACAGGAGGATTCCTGTACTTTTTCATCAGCTGATAAAAACAATTTTTAATTATCTCCGCCTGCATACACAGGCACACAACAGTACATTTTGTGCCTGTGTCTTTGGCAACACATCCTAAAATTTAGCAATAGACACTGCTTTGATTCATAAACCATAAGATCACAAATGGCCACATAGATATTTTCAGCTTTTACTCCAATATCTCATCTAATCTGCACATAAAACACTCCAAAGAATAAGTCTTACCCAATTCCCTTAGCAAAACAGACAATGGCCAACTACCAAGACTGTTTAAAATATTTTTGCTGCCTACCCTAATATTTTCTGCCTTTAGTTTTGGGACTGTCAGTACCTCAACAGCCCAGAAACTTTATAATTTGAGGCGAAACACACAGTAAACCTAAATGAAGAATAATAAATATATAGAGATGTTATTGGGGTTTTTTTCCCCTCAAACTGAATACTTTAGGCTGAACTGAGTGATTCTGTAACATGTTTTGCATAGAGCAAAAAGTCACTTTCTATGCATAAATAACGTTCACTTTTTCAGCATGTATTTTACTAGTAGGAAGAATTTCCTAATAGAACACCACACACTTTTTCCCCAAAGAAAATCAGCATATGCACTATTTTTTTTAATCATGTGAAGAATACCAGAGCAGAGAAATCTTTCTCTGGCAAGGACTGACCAGACAGTGTAGTAAGTTAAATCCAGTGATCATCTTAAGGATTCTCCAGTTATGGGTACATGGCTGGGCCTTAACCACAGTGTTTATGTGACCCCCCCAGCTAAGATCCTGTACTCCTGTATGACAGCCAATATTCACTACATTCGTAAACAACTGAAAAAATATATAGGAAAAACACTGCCAAGTTTGTAGCCCACAACTTCTTATGGTGGGAAACGATGGAGCCTTTGCCATTCTAATAGTGTCCCAAATCAGGTCTCCACACAGACAAAGTTCCCAGTGATAAGGGACATAAGTAGGGCACGTTCTTTTAAAAGTCTGAGTCCCATTAAGCTGCTCATTGTTCATAAAGGGAATGGTGTTTATACAGGAAAAAGTCCAGTTTCAACAAAACTGAGTTCCAACAGATGTTTCCTTCTATCTAAGCAAAACAAGTTTGTGACCTGTTTCTGCCCAATCAGAAAGCTTCAAAATTAATTTTACAGGGCAAAAAAACCCCACCCTGTACTCCACAGAATGACCTTGGGGGAAAAAAAAAAAAAATCAGAAAAACTTATATTTCACAATTGCAGCTGCTACTAAAGTGAATTAATCTGAATATTTCAGTCTTTAAAAAGAATGCTTTATGATCTGGGTTTGAAGGGATAAAACAACATAATTATAATTTTGGTTTGTACTGGAAAGAGAAAGTAGGGCAGGTTGTTACTCACACAGCTCTTCATTGCAACTGCTTTCCTCAAACCAATTTAACATCTTTTGTCCAGACCTCCCCCAACATCCCTCCAAAGCTCTCGGCTGCTTTTGGTTTCCTCCAATCTCTTAAGACCTCTCTTCCTCTGCACACAACCGTTAAATAATAGAAGTGTCTGAGCAGAGTATAAAAGTTATATCCCTTAATTTTATTTAAAATTACTACTACCAGTACACACTAATCATACAGTAAGCATAAGCACTTTGTAGAAGTGTAGAAGATAAAGAATTTCAGGCTTTGCCAAAGTCCTGCTGTTGAGACTGTGCTGTTACACACCTGTTTCACTTAGCATCACGAGAAAGTTCCATGGATTTCAGGATGTACCGGATGGTATTATACCATTACAGAGCAAAGCCATTTTTGCTTGGATTCTGCTGTACAGGCACCATCTTCCAGGACGTTGGCACATTTTCTGTACCCAACAATACCTTGCTCCAGAAGATGAACTGAGATGGACCACGTGTTGCTGAGAATTTTATAAAATAGAGGCCCAATGGATTAGATTAACAGCTAGATAGAAGTTTCAACACCAAAGCTAAAATATTCTTTGTGTGACAAGTGTAGTCGGTGCATGCAACCTTCTATGCCCATCTTTACCTTCACAAGTCCCTTCTTCCCCAGATTCACTCCAGTTATTTCTGGTTGTAGTTATTTTTTAAGCATTATACAAAGTTCAAACCTCCACAGTGTTTCATGTGCAGCACGCTTAGCACTGAGGTTCCTTACCCCAGCCAAGGCCTCCACATGTCCTGAGATGAATATAACAGGATGGGACTGTAATCTGGCAGCAATGCAATGCACCATTATTGCAACCATCACGAATATTAGCAGTGTGAAGGACATCCCACTGAGACACATTTCAAATCTGCCTATCAAACAATTATAGCAGAAGGTACAGCAGAAGGTTTTCTCCCTCCCCCAGTAATCTTATTTGTCCTTTAAATAAATCTTAAGTATAATCTCAAACTGTCAGCATTTTTGTAAAGAAATTCAGCTCTGACCTAATTGGATTTGTCAGACAATCACAGCTAAACAGTTCTGTGAGCTCCAACAGCTGAACAGCTAGAGAATAAGCTTTCCACATTGCAATGTGTAAGAATATGAAAGTGCATTTCAAGAGGAAAAATTTCCTCTGATAGTGGTAAAAAGACATGATTTGTTCCACAGTTCAAACCCTGTCCCTTAGCAACATAATGATGTGGTGTGGCATAACTAAGGTTGTGTGAGTAGCTCCATATAGATGATTATCTGCAGTTAACTGTTCAAACATTGTAACTTCAGGCTGCTCTGAATTCACCATGATTGCTAAAGGTTTGCCTATGCAAACTTGCTTTCATTTTAAACTTTTTAAACACAGACAACGCAGGGGAAAAAAACCCAGAGATCTCCGACAGGAACACATAACAGTAGCAGTTGAAAATAAAAGTAGTATACATTACATTGCATAGAAATAAAAGAGAAAGGGGAATATGTATTTTAGCTGAAGAGGGGAAACACCTCCTATTCCTGTGGACTTCTTGATTTTTTTCCTCACCAATACATATATATGTACACATGAAGCTTGCTCTGTTATTGCTGTGTGTATCATCAGCTTCTAGTTCTGTACATGCTTCTGTGCGCTGGAATAGTGCATGTTAAAGACATCCTAGGATATAATGGCCTAAACCCCACAGAAACCTCATCCTCTAAATGGCAAAACAGAATACATTACAATCATGTAGAGGTTACAGGTTAAGTAATTATAAATGGCCACTTTCAGTGCCTTCAAATCATGGTTCCTTCAATGATTGATATTATTCTGTATGTGTCCAGATCCAGAAGAAAAGTCATTTTACAGATTGTTATTTTAAGGTCAGTGAAATGAGTGTCACCTTGATTTTCAACATACAGTCACACAGGTTTTTAATATTTATATTTAGAAGAATATAAACTTGAGCAGTCAGCAACGTTATTTTCTGTATTTGCACAGTTGGTAACCAGCATGTCTGTAACTGAGGAATGTAAGCAAATTTTGCATTGAATTCCAAACCATGTTTTGATCTGAGGCAAAAAGCGATTTGAAATAATGTAAGGAGTCTACCAACACCAATACTCAGGAGTCATACACTCTCCTACCTGTTGGCTTATCCACACCAAGGAATCCAGCCTGTCCCAGGATTTTAAATACTTTATGTGCTGGGAACTGTCCTTCTTCTTCCCACTTGTCCACAAAGGGATTAATCTCCTTGTCGATGATCTAGATTTGAAAAACAAATTTTAAAAGTTATTAACATAGACATGCCTAGAGACACCTTTAACTACTTTTGTCTAAAAATTTCAATGTTAAAAAAAAATGTACAGGGAAAATTTTGAAAGTACATTAATTTTCTTACTTCCTGTTGGACATCCTTATTCTCTACCCACTCACAACCATTACAATAGATGCTATGAGGCAAATATAAATAATTATTTTAACAATTACAACTATTACAAGAGGAAGTCATCTGGGCTGGTTTAAGCCTCTCCAAGACTTAAGAAAATGGCAGTTCCCCCTCACCATCTGTTGCCTTTTTGGGTACAGTTTCTAGAAAGTGACAGGAAGGGAAGTCTGGATTATCCTCAGAGGGACCTTGCCAAAGAAGGTTGATGATCTATTCACAGTGATCACACACACTATTCAAGACAGGCAAGTAGGAGAGACCTCATTTCCTCTCCCTTTGCCTGAAATGCTGTCAAGGTCATCAGTGCAGTTCAGAGCACTGTGTCCAGTCTGCATTTAGACCTCCCTAGGATCTGACAAAACATGTACTAGAAAAGTCTGGTGTTCTTCCAGATTTTATAGCATTTCCACGTCTAGTTCCTGGACAACTCATAAACAGGGCTATTGCTGCACACCTTCCAAAATACAATGTCCTAACCTGCCTGGCTACTGCCCTTTTTCTGATCAGGTTGCTGTCCTCCCATCCAGCTGTTGCAAGCAAAACACATCTGGAGCCACTCAGTCCAGTAACACTTTCAGGGCTGGACATCTCTCCCCTCAAATTCCCAGATTTCCATGGCCATGGGAAGGGAGCAAAACGGGCAATCTGCCGTTTTGCAGCTGACTTCTAATCCCAGCAGTAACTCCTGAGCAGAGATGACTCCATGCCAAACAGCCCCACACCACATGGTGCCCCGGGCGTTTGCACTTCTGCCGCCTTGTTCTTGCTCCCCAGGCCTACCAACCCAGCATCAGGCAGACGGGGTTTCAATAGCCCTCAAAAGGAGTCAGTTGGATAGTGCCCACCCCTATCTACCTCCACAAGCCAAACCTGTGCCACCAAGTGCACCTGGGTCAGCATGCACAAGGGGGTCCAAACACAAAACAGAAAAGCCATCCTCTTTCCCCCAAACCAACCTTACCAAAACAAACAGCAATTCCCAACAGAAAGTTAGTATCTTTAATCCATTACAACAATTTTGCTGCTACACTGTTTTACAAAGAGAGTTGCACTATTCTTTTAAGAACTCACTCTGCTCAGTCTTTGCTCCACACTAAATAAACAAGTCCTGTGGTGCTAACTATTTCTTGTGCCGGAAATAGACTCCTCTCCATCCCAAACTGCTGTGCTCATGAGACCCTGCGGAGCCTTCTCCTGAGCTATTTATTGCACATTCTTCAGAGAATTTCAGCCCATATATGGCTGCTTTCTGCTTCCCAGTTGGCCACAGAAAGAAGGATACTTCATTGTTGGTAACAGAAAAAACACATTTTCGCTTGTCTCACCAAATTTTGAGAAACGTATATACTGAATGTTCGACTCAATCAGTAATTATCATCTCTCTCCCTCTCTTCTACTGAATAATGTAGGCCTCATGATCAATAGTAACAAAATACTCACCAGGAAACTATCTGGGACAGCCCATACTTAACATCTATATTACCATATCCTAGATGCTCAGATTCTAGAACCCTGACCCGTTATGTTGAGTTACAGGTGGTGAAACACCTTTTTGATTGATTGTAAGAACATCTGGTAATGCTCACCTGGTAACACCCAGGGAAATGCCTGAAAAAGGTTATGAAGTACGTACAGAAAGTTATCCCAGTGTTTTGATGGATCTTGGCAAAACTATGAAGTGAATGTACTAATAGAGTTTTGTGCTTGTTATGGCTGGTACCCAGCCAAGCATTTCACAGCCTACATCAAAGCTACCTTTGATATTAAACAGAGCCAGAAGAATGACTAAGGCATGAAAAAAGTTGTTTGATTCCTGAGGACTAGAACCTGCTCGCTCCTGTGCCTTTGAGTAAAACTCAAACTGTTTAACAGAGCCAAAGTTTAATTATTACCAGGTGAAGTTTGCCACACAAAACTAGAATTCCCTTACATGACACAACAAAAATCCAACAAACCACAAACAGGACATGCCTCTAAGTTCAAGGGGGGGGGGGGGGGGGGGGAAAAGGTATCACAGTCCAGATACAAATATCTGCAGTTGCTTCTTATCCACTGGACTATCCACTTCAAACTGTATTTTTGCAAAGAAATTTAATAGGTCCTGTCAAGGCTTTCACACTTTAGACCCAAATTGTTTGCAAAAAATCCCACATGCTATTTATAATCATAAATAAGACCCTAAGCAAACCAAGGCAATTTCAGGCATCTCATTCCTTTAAAATTATCATTCCTCAAATCTTCAGAAAACACGCATCCTCAGATAATTTGCAGTCAGAGGGCAGTCTGATTCCCTCTGCGGGGCAATGAGAGCGAAGAGTGCTTGGATGGGAGAGGGGATTAGGGGGAAACACCTCCCCTTGCACTATCACAACCGTAAGCCATATTGCTGGAGAACTGCAGTGCTGGTCAACTGGCTAATGCTACAGTACTGATTATTGGATATTATCATCCCTCCATATAAAACGCAAACTAAAACAGAGAGAGATATATTTTCAAAGGGTCAAGCCAACAATGATTGAAGGAACACAAGCAATTACAGAATGTGTGCTTAAAACACTGCAAAAGACAGGTTTATGTGGATAAAATGGTTAGGTATGCAGCATTATTTAATTTACCCTTTCCCTTGGCTCTGGCCAGCTCCTTACATCTGTGCCATCAGAGACATATTTCACACTTGAATTAATTTAAATTTTGACTAATTGACTTCAGATTTTTTTTTTTTTGAATGAACACAGCTTTAAGAAACAAACACTAAGAGCTGCAGGCACATATTATGCAGGCACTTCCACCTAAATCATAAGGTATACACTGCAGTGTTTGACAAATACATAGAAGCAAGCTTTCAGAAGCAGGTGACCAGCTGGAGTGGGGTTTTTTTACATGCTTTATCATAAAAAATGTGGAAATAATGGGTGATAACATTTAGAATTGCATCACTAGTATACTGACTGTAACAAGACCTAAAACTCCTCTCAGTACAAATATTTTAACACATAGTATAGATGCCATCTGACAGCTATTCCCAGCCATGATGGAAATCTTTTTACCTGATCTAACTGACCAAATCTCAGTGGTATTTGGGATGTAAAGACAATTCAGGAGCCATACATATTTCCCACATTCTGATCATGTACCAGTAAACCAAAACACAAACTTTATTATTTTTCCCAGTAAGTCTCATGTATGGGACTAGTGTTTTTCTCAAGCCACATCATTCAAACCACAAAGCTGCAAACTTAAAGGACTCTGCTCTGGAGGCGGCCTTGATTCAGGCTGCATCCCAGCGAGAACTCGGGCTGTTCTCCAGGGAGCCTCTGAAGGCATGGCTGCAGGGGTGGTATCAGCTGTGAATTATTTCAAAAAACACTGGATATTTGCCTAGTCAGAAACTGATTGAGCCAACAAACTCGCTTTAATGTTGAATGATGGTAAGAAAAATGAAAGTGTTTTCATTTAAAATAGCCTTAACAAAGCATTGTGAAAACAGCACCTGTAGCTTCCTGCCCAGGAGCAGGGAAATGTAATGGCAGGGCTGGGGATGGGATAGAGATGGAAATTCAGATTTTTGTTGTTATAAAGTATTCGAATTTCTAAAACAGAGCAATGAAAATAACTTCACAAAACACTGCCAGGCCATTGCATGCTTTCATTATTTTCCACTGGAAGTTAATAAACTATTTAAATAAGAAAAGAAACAAAAATACACATTTGGGGATTTTCCTTCACATGATGCTCAGCATTTTTGGGCTGATATTCTACCAGCACCTACCCAGAAACATTAGAAACTGCCATTTAATTCTCACTGAATTCTAAAATAAATACACTACTTCTATAACAAAAGAAACTGTAATTGAATTAATTTGGGTACTGAGAGTGTGTACAGATGTCCTTTACAGCAATTAAAAGATTTCTTTCTATTATTCACCAGGTAATTTACCTTCTATCAAGCAATTCAAATAATAAATTAAAGGCCATACCACTTCTACAAACAATAGCTCTTATATCTGTCCCTTACAATGCTGTACAGTGGCAGTATATGTCAGCACACAATTATCAAGATGATGAAACTTGAAAACAATAAACCAAATTCATACAAAATGACAGATCTTTTTAGTAAAGCTGCCTGTGAGTTATACCTAAACTGAGATTAGACTGATTTACTAGGAAAGCAAAAGAAAATGTCTGAGAAGAAGGTATTTTGTATTAAGATTAAATGGATTTAGTGGTGCCACATAACTCTGTCATATTATGTTACTAGGAGCATTTTTTTGTCTTTAAGTCAAGTTACTGTAATTGAACTTAGCTCTATTAATATAATAACCAAGGATGATGCAGTTAATGGGATCTTTAATGTAACAGAAAAGCAAATGAATAAGCAACAAACCACTAACGACAATTCTTCGGTGGTTATATCTAGACATTAGCACAACACTGAATCGAAAAGAAGGAGGTAACAGACCAGAGAGCCCTTTGCCTTCAACATCAGCAACAGCTAAAGAAAATCATTAACAGAACACAAAACACCATTTCTCCTTGTAGTTTTATTCACAACCAGTGGCAGCAATGACTACACTGCAAAACAACTCGGCATGGCACGGACACCAGTGCCGAAGACAAGGCAGAGCTGGGATGGTCAAACCCATCGGCCACCCATGGGTGCTACCAAACCTGGCCACCAAAACCCACCTCACAGGTGCAAGGCAGCCAGGACCTCACTGGTGAGCTCCTGGCTGGCCACCATGCTGCAGCCCATGTGGGTCCTTCTCATCTGCTCCTCAGAGGGGCATTATGCATCCACATGTTAGTCTCTGGGTCCCACCGAGGCATGCATCCCAAGCACACCAGAATGAGTTTTCCAGTGTGTACTCCCTGTTTCTTCTCACTCTTGGACTTGAGGCCATGGGCTCCTCCACTCCTTCACAACTCCTCCAAAGCCCTGAACAAAGTTTGGTGGCCAATCCTTTCCCAGAAACACTCTTCAGAAAGGTAGGGAAAGGGTGCAGAGGAGACTGGGATGTGGAAACACGTTCAGGACAGAACTGGGGTGAACCCAGATGGGAGAAGGTTAGCTCCTTGTAACTGCTACCTACCAGAGAGGCTGTGGAGAGACAGATGCTCCTGCCATGGCACCTCGCTGATGAGGATGTCTACTGGCACATGGTGGGCAAAGCAGGGTCCTGCTGTCCCTCCTGCACTCATGAGGCCTCTCCAGAGCTGGCAGGACAGCAGCTACTCCTGTGCTTCCAGTCTCCATGACACATGCTAAGAGACTCTTGGCAGAAGTCAGGGGCTGCCCAAGTGGCCAGATCACCCGGCTTGGTGACAGTGAGCCTGGAGCAGCAGCCCAACAGAAGAGGCATTCATTTGTTCTACAATGGCATTATGTGCAGAAGCAGAGGCAGTATGTGACTTCGAAGACCACAACAGGTTAAAAATAACCTCACTGAACATAGGTTATTTAACCACACAGCAGGCAGAAAACATTCCCTACAGTGCTAACCTTGCCTGCTCAAACAAAGTTATTTAGTGCACTTTCTTCTGGCCACCGAAATTCAATATTACCAGCTTCCCTGAGGTCTGAAGTGATCTAGAGAGCAAAGCTGCAACCTACCACTTCCTCCTTCAGGATGCATCACCACCAAAGGGTGAAAATTTCCAGAAAGTTTTGTAGGACAGTTTTCTTGGGATTGCTTTTGGGCATGGTTTTGGTTTGGGTTTTTGTTTGTCTGTGGGTTTTGGGTTGCTGTTTTGGGGTTTTTTTTGTTTGTTTATTTGTTTGTTTTAATAAAAACTAAAACAAGGGAAATAGCTCTCCCTCCTTTTCTTATAGGGACATACACACTCTTATTGGTTAGGACTCACCTAGGAGATCTATGTAAAAATTATTCACCGCTACACAAGGGGTCTTGTCAAAGTAGCAAATGTTCTAGATGCTGCCAAAACACTTCTTCCCTTAGCATGAGGAAGGCAAGTCTGAGAGAGTTGGGCTTGTTCAGCCTGCAGAAAAAGTAACTCCAGGGAGATCTTATAGCACCTTCCAGTACCTGAAGGGGCCTACAGGAAAGCTGGGGGGACAGGGCAGACACACTTTTTACAAGGGCCTACAGTGACAGGGCAAGGGGTAATGGGTTTAAATTGAAAGCGGGGAGATTTAGATTGAAGAAGTTCTTCACAGAGAGGGTGGTGAGGCACTGGAACAGGTTGCCCAGAGAAGCTGTGGATGCCCCATCCCTGGAAGTGTTCAAGGCCAGGCTGGATGAGGATTTGAGCAACCTGACCTAGTGGAAGGTGTCCCTGCCCATGGCACTGGGGTTGGAAACAGATGATCTTTAAGGGCCCTTCCAACCCAAACCAGTTTGCGATTCTATGATCCCAAGTCTCCCTCTTGGCCACAACATGGAAGATTTGGCACTCAGATACAATCTGTGCCTCTTACTCTGTGTTCATACTTGACTACCCAGCCCAGCGTATGACGCAACACCTCGGTAAATGACTGTCTGCAAGAGTTGTCACTGAAGAATTTGACCTATTTGAGTCTGGGATTTGGGACCAGGCCTCTGTGATGATATGGAAACTCCTTTGCTTTGAGTTGTCATCAAGCTGTTGCTTGGGACAAGCCAAGAAAATGCTTTCCACACTAATACAGGGTTGAACTGAAGAAGTTCAACTGAAGTATAGACATTCATTTTATGACCCTGTGAAAAATATTTGGCAGGGGGAAAAAAAAAAAAAAGAAAGACCAAAAAGCAGAATATCCAGATAATTAAGAAAAAAAAGGGTATTTTTACATAAGCTTTTTAAAGCAGCATGATTCACCTTAAAAATCCCAAGCCAAGAATTTATAAAATTATAATCTAGATGGCAGTTCCTTGTAAAGCCTCAATGTTTTCAAGCTATCAAGATACTAAACAATAATGTGAGTGCAGGACACATAATATGGAGGAAACAGCAGGAAAAAAACACAGTATTTAAGTATCTGTCTAACTCAAAATTTTACAGCTAGTAGCAATGAATCTAGATTGTGGTCTAAACTTTCACATAGAAGTCTGCTTTATTTCAAAACCAGCTTTGATTTCTTTCTGCATTTTCCCACAATTAATGGAAACATTTTTTCAAAACATTTTATTACTCTATTTTCCTTTTTTTTTTTTCCTCTCTGTGAAAACCTAAAATAATGAGGATTACCTCACATATTCTTGTCTTTTTTAAAAAGCCTTTACTGCTCATGAAGGAAAAAAAAAAAATCCCCCCAAGTTGTATCATTGGTTTACTCTCCATCTCTTTTTATTTCATTTTTCCCCATTACAACTGAGGACTAACAGGTCTAATCTGAGGTTTGATTGATTTAACCCATATAAACAAGCTCACTGATATCACCTTGAACACATTTTATAGGGGAGAGATACAGAGACAGAAATCCATGGACTAAAAAGCAATCACATAGAAGCCCTGGCTAAATAAATGGTATTAATCAGTGGAATGCACTGTTCTTATCAGCACCTTTTTTGAACACTAAACAAACACTGCTGAGCAAGAAATGAGTGGTTGCTGGATTGCTTAAATAGAGAAGGTAGGAAAGTCACTCCTGAAACTTTGTCCTTCATTCACGAGCTTTGAAGAACATGCCAGACACTCATACACAAGGCAGGATGGCTGCCAAAGCCCATCCCTTGAAAAGGTCCAGAAGACCACATTCTGCTGTCTTTGTCCTTCAGTTCATTTTGGTCTCCCCAACTTTTCTTGCATTTCACGTGCAGAACCCAAGCATTCTACATGGTATCTATAGGACAAGATGTGACCAGCCCAATGAAAAAAAACCTGCTGGGTGAAAATGACACTTCAAGCCAGCAAGAAGAAAAAAAGTCAAGTCAAATACAACTACATTTTCTTTCTCTTTCTTTTTTTTTTTTTTTTTATTCCATACATAAAAACCTTAAACAAATGTTGAAAAGCAAAACAATGCTTCCACTCACACTATTTAAATGCCTTGCCGGCCCCCTTGCCTTGATGTGATTACACAGAGATAAGGTTAGGACCACAATGAAGTACCTGGCTGAGCATGGGCTCCATGGCAGGCACTTACACTCACCACCCTCTTTTTCCATGGACCACTTGGCTGATCTTCTATTTTGCTTGTAAATGTATTAAGCATTTGGCAGAATAAAGAAACACATCAACTATGTCAGGTACGTTACACATAACCCCCTCTGAATCCACTCTGTGCAGTGTGTGCACATTTAGACGTAAATACACACAGATTTCAGGCTGTTTCAATTTCCCCTTTTCCCTTTCCCAGTGGGCAGTACTTAAGCTTGACACATTAAGAATTAAGGAAAAAAAATCACATAGCTTAGCACTGTAAAATCAGTTCAAAGGGGGAGATAGCACATCATTGCTAGCACCTCACTATCTTTAGGATACTTCTACTTCACTGTTCATTGCTGCAAAGTGAGGGTGAACACACCTGGATCGCGACTGGGTTTCTCCACTGCCATTGCACACAGCTGTGGCCAGAGCTGAGCTTCCAGAGGATTTAAAACCAATATTCCGTAAGCTCATATAGGAGAAAACCAGAAAAATTTCCTGAGTGCTGGAAAATATATAGCTGAAATGGGAAGAAGTGTATTTAAAACATTAATTAGAGCACCACAATTCCTTTTTGTACCTTCAATTAAGCCATGCCACAGGCAACAAAGGAATCGTGTAATCTGCTACAGCACTGGGTATGAAACCCTGCAGTGATCAGCAGATACAGGAACAAACTATTGCTAAATGAAATTTTCCCTTTCTCATAGGGAAAATAAATAGAAGAGGGAAAAAGCTTATAAGAGTTGGCAGCTTCTCGTTATATAATAAAACATACCTGTCCTCAGATTACAAAATCTGATTTTCAGGAAAAAAGTACGCACTTTATGGGTATTCTTCAATTTTGCCTGGTTTATTCTTTTGGCAGTAACGGGACATGCTTCTGTTTAAGTCATTGCATTTCTTCCCTTTCACTGCGACACAGTTCCTTGTAGCATACATAACACATAAAGCAAAGCTGATTATTAGTTCAGAAATTTGAATACTGCAAATCTTTTGGTCCCATACATCTGGCTACATTTTTTACTCCAGGAGACAAAAAAAAAAACAAAACCCAAAACCAACACGCTCACCACCAAACCCTGAATCAACCACAAAGTTTGTGCTAATATTTACCTAAAACCTAAAAAGCTACAAAGCATGCGCTGCTCCTCCACCCTGTGCAACCAGGACCCCCTCCGCTGAAACAGAGGACTGACATCACCACCATACTGGGAAGAGAAAAGGTCCAGTCCAGGACCTGGGAGCTGAGCCCAACTTAACTTTTTCCTGAGGAATGAGATGCTGGAAGACCATCTCCATCTGGGGAGGGACCCACATGATCCCAGACAGCCCCTCCTCCCTCCCTATCTCCTTCCCAGGACAGTTGCATAGGTGAATCCCTCCTGCACAAACCTGAGTGCCTTCGCAATCCCTGTACACTCCCAACCACAAACGCCTTCAACTGCCCTATCCAAGAATAGGGCAGAAAAAAGAGGACCCCAAAATTGTTCCCTACTCCAGGCTCCAAGAACTGTAGCTACCATACTGAAATCTGGGGAATAGGAACACATTTGCAAAGCCTCTCAAGATCAGGCAAACAGTTCTGTGTTTAGTTCCATGAAATTTCTTACCTTCTCTCCTTTGAGTACATGCAGATTGTATTCTACTTACGCTACCTCTCTGTCAGTAATATCTACTGCATCTCCCATGCAACCACCCCACAAGCCATGTGGGGCTCCCTGTTCTTCTCAGACAAGAACCACATGTGCATGTGGTGTCATTGTGGGGGAAAAAATAGGTCAAAGAAATCCTCTTTTCCCATCAATTGACTGTGTTCAGACTCATCCACAGCAATCACAAAGTCTGCACATAAGAAACATGATTCTCTGTATTTGGTAACAAAGCAACCTCTCCAGGTGCCCTGTGAAGCTGTCCACAGCAGCAACTCCCAGAACACAATTTCACAGTTTAAATCTTATCACTAATCTTCACACACACATTATGAAATAGCTAAAAACTCCCACATGGGACTGTCCAAATCAACTTGACCTTCAACTGGAGGGCTCATCCCGTAAGGAACCAGAATGAGCACAAACCACAGACTTTCACAACATAACAGGCAATTTTCTAGCCTGGCATACAGGGAACCCAGAATTGGTGAGAACAAGTGAGTGCCAAGGGCATGGCTATTCCTAGGATCTGAGGACAGATGCATTCAGAACAGGGTAGCCCTATGTCATGGTTTAATCCCAGCTAGCAATTAACTACCACACTGCCACTCACAAAAATGTGCACCATGTCAACCCAGAGGCTGATTTCAGACAAGCCTTTAGAAAGGCTGGGAGTGCTGGCTACCTGTAACCAAATGTGAAAGGGATGCAGAACTGAGCAAGCGAAGCTTTCTCAGTTTTTCTGCCCCTGCAACTCATACTTTCCAGCACAGAGATGCTGAGCTGAGACATAGTGTAATGGTCACCAGAGGTTGGGATGTTGGGGTTTAGATCCTGTTTTTGACTCTGGGTTACATCGCTGAAGGAACAAAACAAGTTATCTCACTGTGGCACCTGCCATCCCAGGCCACCTTTCTCCTACAAGATCCTAGGACATCATGGAATTATACAATGGGATCCAAGTTCCCATCCATCTGTCACCCACATATTGTTCCCTATCAAAGGACTCAGTACTTACGCAATTTTCAGTTTGTATTTTTGTCTAGTTAACAGTAGGAGAGACTGTTAATTGTAATTAAATGTAAATGTTAATTGCTTAACAATTACATTGTTAAGCAACGTATCCAGTGCTGGCAGGGCTATACCATTTGTCTGGTCTGATGAATTTCCTTCATCAAGAGATCTCCATTAACAGACCTTCCAAATGTTCATGATGCTTTTTCACCAATCCGAACCACAGGTAGCAACCAGGGTCTCCTGTCATACCTCTAGGACTTCCCAGTGCCTCAGTGGGCCATGTTCAGACAGAGATATCTCTGCTATCGCACCCAGCCAGGGAAATAGCCCTGGACATAAACCATGGTTTATTGACCATATCCAAAAGGCCCTCATCATAGTGGAATCCTTTAAATAAAACAGAAAATAGTCCTAGGAACTGATCCTAACTGTATTGTTGCCCTCGCTTTTTCATTATCTTGTGTCACGGGAAGAAGAAAAATATTCTCTAGAGCTATTCAAAGAATGGCTCCGCACATCACAAACCGTAGATGGAGACCCACCACAGACCCATAGCTTATGCCATTTTATGTATGTGCTGGCACTTAAACTATGTTCATCACCTATCAGCCAAGTATCTAGTAAGTTTAGAATTAAAACAACTGACCTCACTGAAGGTCTGCTAGTTCATAATACTCATCATCAGCTAAAGATTTGGACTGCCATCTGAAACACAAGCAGCTTACACAGGATCTACTTACTGTGTGGCTCCAGTATCATGTGCAGCATTTTATTCATCAGGCTCTAATTAGTTCCTTCTGGGGTTTTTGGCGCTTTTTTTTTTTCCCCTGTTTTGCTTGGGTATATGTATATGGCTGGGAGAAAGCTAAGCTGAAATAGTGTTCACATTTCTCTCCTAACAAGGTGATTTTTCTCCAGGATTTTAAGCAGTTTCCTCTGGGAAAAGTTAGTTTCTTCTCAAGAATAAGACAGGACTTTCTAATTTCCTTTTCTGCCTTGGAAACACAATCACAACATACACCATTGTACTTATCTCAGTGAACGCTTTTAACAGCAATACCAGTGTGACAACAAATCTGAGAGGACTCACTCACAAGAAACCTTCCCAAACCTACCTGAAGAGCAGCTCCACTCTCAAACACCGCAGTGCTTCTCCAACCCGAGCCTCCCATCCACAGCAGGTTTGGGGGATGCCAACAATGGAGAAAGAGTGCTCCCAATGACTGATAGAATCCTGCCAGTTCTGCAGCAGTGCGGGAGACTAAACACCAGCAGGTATGCTCAAGAGCACATCAGAGCATGGTCCATACTCCAGCCTTTCAGTCCTTTAGCTTCTACAGAGCATACACTCCCCTGATGCCCTGGCATGGGCAGGGAGTAGAACATCCATCACCAAAAAGCAGCTTCAGGTGTGATGATTTATCTGCCTCACTGCTCCCTTCTAATTGGGATTGCTGCACCTCACTGTCTCACACACAGAGCATACCACCCATACCAGTTTGCATGGATCACCAAAAAGCAGCTTCAGGTGTGATGATTTATCTGCCTCACTGCTCCCTTCTAATTGGGATCGCTGCACCTCACTGTCTCACCACCCATACCATTTTGCATGGCATATTTTAAAGGCTGCCATATACAAAATGGCAGACTGCAGATATAATGGCTTTTCTGGGAATACTTAGAATTATTAAATTTGCCCTGACTTATTCCTACAGAGAAACTAATGCTCTGGTTTTTTATAAGAAGTTAAAAACTAGTCATTGAAATCTATCTGAGGGAACATATAGCTCAGGTGGTGCTACCAGGGCTGGTGGTCAGGGATCTTTGGCTCTCAAAGGACGTTGAAAATTTAACAACTGCTGCCTAGATGCACAAACCTGGCTGCACAAAGACAGTAATTTTAAAAAGCATACTAAGTATCCTGGGGGTCTCCTCATGTCAACGTTCACCTACCAAATTTCACCTTCAAGGCCTGGAGCTGGATGTAGGCTTTCACAATCCCTCTGAACCCAAACAAGGAAATAAACATCTCCCAGAAAGTCAAAGTCCAGAGCAAGGCGAGTTGAAACACAGACCAGCTTTCAGAGTACCCTGACACCTGGCTGAGAGACATCACATTTCGTTAGTAAGGGTACACAGGCAGGGGGAGAGATTTAATTGCACATTTCCAAGCAAACGTGATCTAAAAAGATTTAAGCAAAGTTACATTTTCTGAACAGTCGTGGCAAAACCTGTATAAACCCTAGATGTTTTCTCAGCCATAAACTGCTTATTAAAACCTGATTTTAGTTGCCAGAAGTGGGTACCTGTTCTTGCCTAACGCAATCAGTGTGACAATAATAAAGCAATACAATAGCTAGACCTGAACCACAAAAATATCCCATAAGCCCAGTTCGCCTACTAGAAGGAGCTCACTGAGAAGTCTAATTAGATGCAGTGGCAATTTGTTCTAATATGAATATGGGGTAGGAAAAAAATCCAGTGTTTGGACACAGCAACTGTAATCTCAGATGTACGTGTTGCTCTGACACTAACAAATAAGAGCAGTGCTCATAAAATTGCCTTGACTGCATTTTTGGTACACAATGAAGCATTTGTACACTAAGTGACATTTTTTTCTGATTATCAGAACAAGCATTTTGCAGAGACTGTGCTGAAGCTCTTTTTTTCCCTCCCTGACTCTCCTCGGTTGATTTAAAAGCAACTCTTGGCAGGGCACGAGTGATTGTATTGGATGGTTCCTCTCATTACAGTAGTATACCCCAGCTGCACCTTCCAGTAACAACAAAAATCAATTATGAATATTGACTCTCTGTTAAATTACCACCAAAATTTCTTTGCCGTAGTAAAGGATATTGCTGTGTTTATCTATACCAGCAAGAGAACTAGCCCCTAAATATTTATATAATGTCTCTGTCAGACACAAGATAACAAAGGCTATTGCAAATACCCCAGAATCTGGGAATACATTTTACTTCCCTTGAACAGAAGGGCACTCAGTGCAAAGTTTGTGAGCCTTACTAATGTCACATTTTTTTAACTGTCTCCTTCCTGAAACTTTTACCTTGGGTGCATGATAAATAAGGATTTAAAACTACAGATGCAAGTCACATATTTTGCAGTTTAAGCTGTGTTTTCTCTCCCTCCCAATTTAGTGAGAAATTTACTTTAAAGTGATTTATTTGTAATACCAGCAACCTACTACTTTGCTCTTCTGCTACTGGGGTTTATGATTTGCTACAAAAATAAATAAACCAAGTCCATCCAAGGTGCTCCAGTGGCAACAGTGGTCACCCTTCAGTATTTTGCAGAAAGTCAAAAACAGCACCCATATTCTTTCGACAGAGAATTTACAGTAATTTTATCATAAATTTAATGTCAATATTTAATTCAGATCCCGCATGCTCTAATATGAAGAGGCTTTAATTCTTGAAAAACACACATATTAATAAACAGAAACTCATTATATACAAACCAAGAGTGGCAAATAAGGCAGTGGTGTCCTTTGGTAAATCCCCCTTATCCTACAGAAATGTAACACAGCATAACTAGACCAAGTCACTACTGGATACAAAATGAAATCTCATTTATATTACATGCAACTTCAGCAAAATATATGCCAATCCTTTTCAAACCTATTTCCCAAAGCTTCTTACTACTAATGCCAGAGGAAAAGAAACACAGGCAGTATGTATATATCCTATATGTATATGCATTCTGTTATGCATACACACACACAGGGTAGTTTGAATCTTTTTTCCTTCAAGACAGTTATAAGTCAGTTACTGCAGCAGGCTGTAGGATACCACTGCACTGCAACCATTGTTCAACAAGTTAAGGAAAAGTTACATTTTCGGTTTCCAAGAGGAAGGGTGGTGACCTATAAAGTTGTAAAGGAAACCACTCACGAGCTTATTTCAATACCCTTGCTAAAAACAGTCCCCTGGAATTATAAGAGTCTCTTCCTCATCCTGCTCAGAACAATTGGAAAATTACAGACAGTTTAAAATACATTAATTCAATAGATTAAAAAATAAAATGAATGGAGACAAAAAAAAATAACAGTTCTCACTTATGGAATTGCACTGCTCATTTCTCCAATTTCTCTGTAGTTGCATGAAATTTAGCTAGAGGAAAGAGTTAACAGGTACACTTAAAGTGTGTCACAGACCGTAAGTGGTCATTCTCTCTCAAAGCCTTTACTTTTCAGTTTATCCTGAAATCACTGGGGACAGGTTTAACTCAAGCCAAAATACATATTGATCTCTAGAAGCTTTGGGGTGGACAACATCAGACTGAATTTGATTTTAGATTAATAGAATTGAAAATAAAATAGTATTTTTATAAATCTAAAATAAATGCAATATAAGCATTTTGTAAAATACAATGTTAAAATTTGGTTTATGTTGCTTACTGTAATTTATTCTACAATATATTCAGCACAGGGATTTATGTGATAAATGTAGCATCACATTCCCTCTTAGCCCATAATGTGTATCTGCAATAAACACAGCAAGGCAGGGCATTCTGTTTGTTGCATTTCAACAGGCATCGGGAGAATAAAAACAGGGAGGGGAGGGAGAAGTGTTTGTGAAAAAACTCATTGTGTCACACATTAGAACAGCAAACACTGCATGAGCAGACACTAATACAGCCACTTCAACCCCTCCCTCCCTTTTAATCTGATCCCTCCGTAAATACCCAGCCGCAAACATCTGAGATACAAAACAATGTGTGTCTTAACCTATCCCTGACAAAGCAGAACGTTTAAAATCTTCCAGACCCAGACTGCTGCCTTCACAAGGTCTGTATTTCAGAAGGACATTGATTTTTCACTAATGCAGTTGTAGTGCCTGGGCAGGTAACAAGGAGCAGCGTGCCAAGGAACAAGCTCATTGGGCAGAAGACTCCGCAGATAGACAGGGTGAAGGCTCGCTCCAGATGGGATCAGCACAAATTTGACACTATGGTATTAGCTACAAAATCCTGTGCTGTTAATCCAGGTGAGAGAAGAAGATTGATTTCCAACTTTTTCTACAGATCCTTTTTACCAGCAGTTTATTTTTGTTTTGCAGAAGGTCCAGGAATTTAGACTAGTCTCTTAGGAAAGAGACTGGTCATGCATCTCTTCCTCATCACTCAGGTTTCTTTGTTGTAACACAGAAGATTAACCTACAACTGCTAAAGCTCAGTGATAACAGGACTTATCCTAGAGACAGAAAACCTGATTAATCAAATGGCCTTTGGGATATCTCATTTTAATACTGGAAGTATGAAAGTTAGTTCCTAAAAAAAAGTGAAGGAAAGTGAAAATCACAGCAATCAAAAGTAGTTCAACTATCTTTTGCATACAGTGAACTGGGAAAAAGGTTAAATTTGGAAAAGGTTACGTTTATCCATGAAAATATGAGAATCCTCGAGTAATTTTTAAAGCATCTATGAAAGAGATGGCAGCACAGCTCCAAAGTCCAATAAATGAGTTGATATCTAGCAATCCAGTGCATAAGGGTTTAAAAAGGCTACAGCGAAGCACTGCAGCACCAGTAGGATTTGTAAACTGACCTATGGGTAAGTGAGGGACAAGTCCTTACAATTCATATTGCCTACCTCCAAATGCACAGGCTACTTGTTTGAATGCGGCTGCCATGATAACACTGTTTATCCTCTGTCGCGGGTACCAAACTCCAGCACTTCTCAGGCTGTAGTTTAAAAGCAGGCTCGTCTCTCACGCAGCGGGCCCTGGACCCCCAGCTCGCTCCACGCCAGGTCTTGCTACTTCCAAAGCACCTGCGCCACGTGTGCTTGTTTACAGCACAGCTTTGTACAGGCGACACTGTCCTCACTGCTGGGCACACACAGAGCTCGCC
>NW_010240365.1:0-311 GCF_000690775.1 Eurypyga helias | reverse complement strand
TCCGTTTACCTGTCACCTTACCAGAAGTGCCTCCTTTCCTCTTGATTTATGATTGTTTGATGGAACCTCCCATTATGCCTCTTCTAGCCCAGTGACAGATAGGGTCTGTTGTGCCTTTTCTTGAGCTCTGTTCCCACAACCAGACCTTAACCTTGCGTTAGATGACTCTGCTTTGTCAGGGGGGTTGGACTAGGTGACCCAAGGTCCCTGCCAACCCCCACCGTCCTGTGACTGACCCCGCAGCGCTTGGAGGGAGCTCCGGGCCCCTGCGTACCCCCACCGGGGCGGCAGCAGGGGCCGGGCTGAGGCGC
>NW_010240364.1:25730-31784 GCF_000690775.1 Eurypyga helias | reverse complement strand
GCCGGAGTTAAACCACGACACTAATATACATATGTGGTACCCCAAACCCTCTGTAGAGGTGATCTTGGGCATTTTGTGAATTTTCATGAAGTTATTGTTAGTTAAATTGACTGTAATTGCATATTGTTAGTTAAATTGCCTATACTGAAATTGATAGTGTATAGTTTACTCTGTATCAGTATTGAAAGTTTTAACTTTTCCAATCTATATGAAAAATTTTCATCATTAAGAAAATTCACTTGACAATAAATTAAGGCTTTTATACCAGCCCAATTTCCTGTACCCTAAGTCACTGTAACAGTTACATTGTGACCCAGCTTCTCCAGTGCTGTGATTCAGGGTTCCAAGAATATTTCTGTTCTGAGAATCTGCATGGTCCAGTTTCAAGAATTACAGAAACTGAGTAGGCACAAAAATGTCAGCACTCTCTTTATCCTCTAGCAGGACTCTCAATTCCTCTACACAGCAGCAATCAGAACAACTAGGTTTTTCTGCTCTCCCATTTCCTGTTTTATGAAGAACATAATTGTACTGAATAAATGCATTGCCCCATAATTCACAAGGTTTCTCAACCTCCCAAACATTGTCATAATGCAATTTTTCAAAATAACCTTTAGTCATAATTGTGCACTTCTCTATTGATCTGCTATTTATGGTCATGCTTGGTGCAAGTATTCTTTTAAAAACTATAAATAGCCACATAACATAGCTCTTCTCAGATCCATGCCACTATTGCTCCACATGCTCTGACATGTGCATGCTCCAGCCCATCACTTACTGAGATGAAGCTGTTTTGCTTGAAGGGACTTTGGCAAAAAGCAGCATCAGCTTTGGAAGACTAAGCAAATTTTGTGTTTTCTCACTGAAACCCCTTGGCTTTCTCAGCAGTTTGCTCATTCTACCAGGTTCCAAGATGGTCTATTTGAAATCACAACATTAACCTTTCTTGGTATGTTTAATTCGTGAAATGTTTCATGCAATCACCTTCAATTCCAACATGAAGCCATAACTGAAGGAGAAACAAAAACTTAAACTATAGAACTCTCCTCGTAATAACCTCACCACTCACAGCATAACGTTTGGTTTTCAGGGTAAGTCTTTTACTGGAAGAAAAATACACACATGAAGTGTCGTTTTCTTTGGAGGGTTCATGATAAGTCTCAGAGAGTCAGTTTGCTGAATGATTCTTCACACCTCTGAAAGTGGAGCATTTGTTTTCTTTCATGTTTGGACTTTTTGCACTGCTGTATTTTCACAGTAATTCTGCATATCTTTTTGCATCTGTTCCCACAAGCCTCCAATGATGTCCCTTGCAGAGTCTTTCATGCATACTGGTACTCTTAAGAAGGAAGGGAATAAACAAGGTGTAATACTTTCTCTTAACTAAGAAGAAACTGATGACAGCCCTCACTCATACTAAATTACTTCATCTTCTGTTAAGCACTATGCATGCATGAACACCATCTATCTATCTGCATTTTCTGTTTGTTGTACAGGAAGATAATCAGGAAAAAAAAAAAAGACAATTTAAGTCAAGCCTCATTCCTCTGTGACTGCATGAGTAGCTACTGATTATACAATTTACTCTGTTTACTTTATTCATTTCAGTTTCTATTCTAAACTTTTTGATCTGTTTTGCCAACCAAGCTGCTCTTTTAAAATGCAGCTTTTCAGTGAACTTTCACCTTTTGCCATTCATTATTTCAGGGAAAGTATCCCAGCCAGGGCATCCCAATATGGCAACTTTACAATCAATGGGCAGTGGAAGAGCACGTTTTAAAACTTTGCATCTCCTTGAGAGCTTACCAAAGAGAGATTTCCACCATTTCATTTGGAAATTAATTGCAAGCCTAAATAGAGCTTGAAATCTAGTTCTTCCTTGAAGTAAGACAATAGCCCAGCATTCACAGGAGTTCTCTGAAAGACAGACAGGCATTACCAATTCTGCATGCTGAGATCAAGGTGGAAATCACAGGTGAGTGCACCCAAAGCCTTTCCTCAGCTTGTGGGAGAAATACTAGTAACATAAAACGTACATGTAGTAGCTGCATCCATTGAGAAAGAGGGTTGTTCTGTGGACCCTTGCAGAGGTTTTAAGGGAAGCCATTCAGATACTTGCCAAAGCATGCCCTTCCCACACACATGCTCAGGATACAGAAATGCTGATACAAGAGAGAAAGGTAATAAAATTGGTGCTCTGCCTTGCAGCAGAAGACTACTAATTGATGCTTGGGTTTTTTCTTTATCTCATCAGTAAACAGCATATGAGTAACTTTCATGCTGTATTGTCATGAGAACACTTGTCTTACAGAGTGCTATAGTTCATCTGGTGCCAACTCAACATCTTGTCCCAGTTGCTACAGAGGCGGAGTTGGCTTGACTGAATTTTCTCTGCTGATTCAAGATGTCATAAGTAATGAGATTTCCTCGGTGGCCAAATAGAGAATGCACACTAATCCCAAGCTCACCAATTAACTTTCGTTCTACCTGAACATAATAATAGAAAAGCACAATTCAAAACTTGATGGTTACCTTTGCTCAAAATTTAGAACAGTGAAACAGTTCTGAAAATCTTGTTTTCCATAAGATTTGCCAGTTGGCCTGAAAGATGTGCCGGTTTGTATCATACCTACAACTCTCATCATGAAAGCCATTTTGTTTCTCTTTTGGCAGTTTCACTTATTTCCTGAGGTTAGGTCATGATTTTTGTGGTTTAGTTGCAAACAATTCATATATTGTTTCAGGAAAGACATACTGAGTGCAACTCATGCAGGTTACCACATCTTGGAGCTAAATTGAATACTCAGGTCTGAACCAAAGGCAAGGACAAATTCTTCCTCTCTCACTGCTGACAAAGACAATGTCCCTAGCTTTACTCTGCATGATCCCATTCTTCTGTTTTCATGAGTGGCTTCACCTGAAGGCTCATATGTCCAGTGATAGATTACCTAGTGATGCCTATGGCTTTGGACCAGGTGTCATATTTTTCCTCCTGGTTGGCATTGAGAAAGTGCATATCAAGTGTACAATTGTCTGGCAGTTTGTATGATCCACTGATGGGATTTGGACTCTTTTCTGCTCCGGCCTTTCTAAATCCTTCCATTTCTTTACCTTCCTTTTTTTTTCTAGGCAATCTGCACTTTACAGGTTCAAG
Source organism: Eurypyga helias (assembly GCF_000690775.1). Classification (NCBI taxonomy): domain Eukaryota; kingdom Metazoa; phylum Chordata; class Aves; order Eurypygiformes; family Eurypygidae; genus Eurypyga; species Eurypyga helias. Next base: position 28,630 of record NW_010240364.1, on the reverse strand, counting down.
GACATGGTGGCAACATGCTTTGTCAACAGTTCATTAAAAGTGAGTGTAGAACTAACTGACACTTTGGAAAGGAGCAATCCTGCCAAAGGACCAAAAAACATAACAAAAAAAAATTTCCAAGAAATCAGTGGACTATTACAGTTGTTTTCCTGGATAATTCATCCCTATAACAATGTTAAATGTTCTAAGAAATTCTCATTTATTAAACTAGAAAGCAATAGTAACAAGATTGTGGATTGTGTCCATTAAATAACAATGAGTATTTCCTGTCACACTGGAAAGCTTTGACGTCAGTGTGATTACATACCTACATCCTTTCCACAGAGGACCTGTTTCATTTTGTGCACATTATGGGTGCATATTGTTTAACTTCCAACCTACACAACATTATTGTCACCTAGTTAGACAGGTTGTACATACCTCATATAAAATGAGATTTCAGGTTCGCTGGTACAAATCTATATCAAAACCGTAATTCAGTCCAATTTTATAGAAGTGTCTACAACAGAAAGTGAAAAAGAGAACAAAAGGTCTTACTTCTGCAGCTCTTAAAATGAAGTGTCTTAGCAGGGAGTGTGCTAGTGTCCTCTTGTCTAGTCTATGAATAAAATTGAGGAATTGAGACCTGAAGAAGAGGAAACATCTTCTTAAGAAACTCCACGATTCCTCCTCTTGCCCAGAAGAGCAACAAAAATAGAGACTGGTAGGAATGAAGCTATACAAGATACAGGCAAAGAGAAGCAGGACATATCAGATCTACCACTCCTCCAATGAGGTATAACAGATACACATAGTAAGACTGGTATATTCAGGGAATGTGATAACTACCCAAGTTTAAGTGCTGGTTTTTAATAACTTCATTTTCCTGTTCAAATGATTTAAAGGTGAAAAAGGCAGATGGATCTGTAAACAGACTGCACTACGGGTACATGAAACGGCTATGTTTCTCAGTTCACAGAAAGTTTCTTTGCTGGACAAACATCATTCAGGACCCAGGCACACTACAGTGTCAAAAGCAGTCAAGATGGCAATAAAGGCTCAGGCTTACTCATTTTGGAGCCTGCTAACATGGGCAGTTGTGGATCTCCAAGCCTGGGCACAGCCGACTGTGTTAGCACAACACTGCATATGCTCTGAATGCAGTTGGAAAGAGGATGTTCACACTCTGTAGCTGGAGGGCAAGGGGGACTGCACACTTGCCTGGGACCAGGGCATGAGCACAGGCAAGTGAAATAGAGTTGATTTTGGCACACTCAGGATATTTCTATGCATGAAGAAACTTTTCCTGGCCTGTGCATTGAATTCACCCAGCCCGGAAAAATGTGTGTCAAGTGGAGAAGTTGTGAAAGATGATGATGCTGGTTGGTTACACATCTACAGGAAATTAGGCTGGCTAGTGGAAAGCTGTGAATGGCTCTTACAAATTCCAGACCACTGGACTTATTCTCCTGTGCAGGATGGTAACCGTAAGCACTAAGCAGAAAACAGTGGTGTGGTTTAATGGTACCTGACCTATACCTACACCAGAAGGTAGACTCACATATTCACCTACCTTTGAAGTTGTGCCCTGCACAAACGCCCATATGAAAAATGTATGACAGAAATGGGTGAAAATTATGGGAATGAAATGAGAAAGACGGTATCCTTCTATTCTGACCTACTTGTCTCCCTGTAGAAAAACAATAGCAGTAACCACATATTTCCCCATTGCATTACAGAAGTACAGGATAAGGGAAATGAGTAAGATGTAGGCGGGATTTTTACACTGTTCTATGAGCAGTTCAGGAGGACTTGATAGTGAAATCACATTGTCAAAGCACACAAAAATACAACAGCAAGGCAAATTGACAACTTCCGTCCTTATTGTGCCCTATTTCTGTAACTGCCACAGAAAAACTGGTTTTCAAGGAGAAGGTAGGTTTGCTTTTGTCTTTGTCTGTTGCTTACTTTTAATCCAAAGAAGCTAGGCAAAAAAAATTACTGTATTTTGTTATTTGTACTAGTTTTGACATTGTTAAAATAACTCTGAGGGGTGGAATAGACATTACCTGCAAATGCATGATTTTGTCTGATGAATGCGTTAGCCAGAATTTTGGTGGTGTATTTTTTCTACAGTCTGAAATTAATTTTGTTAAAATATATTAAGATTAGCAGAGTTTCCAGTATTACTGGCCTCATACACATAGCAGTATTTTCTTGTTAAATCCTGCATTACAGCATTGAAAATTGCCTATGTCAGTTTCTGTATTCTCTTGAAAAAAAAAACCCCAAACTGGAAATGTTAAGATTTTAGCTATTTAAATCCATAGAGCAAAATGATTATGCAGAGTAAATCCCTTCTAGGAATACTGCATGTAGGCACCACTAGAACTGAAGTATGCCACTGTCTTTTCTCTCTCTTATCGTAAATTTATTACTGAAGTAGAAGATTTCACACTGTTGAGGTTTAACCCCAGCTGGCAACTCAGCACCACCCAGCCACTTGGTAACTCCCCCACAGGGGGATGGGGGAGAGAATCAGAGGGGTAAAAATGATAAAAGTCATGGGTTGAGATGAAGACAGTTCTATAGATAAAGAAAAGGCCATGCAGAAACAGAACAAGCAAAGCAGAACAAGGAATTAGTTCACACCCTCCCATGTGCAGACAGGTGTTTGGTCATCTCCAGGAAAGCAGGGCTCCATCACGTGTAATTTGGGAAGATAAAGGCCATCACTCTGAGTGCCCTGCCTGCCCTTCTTCCCCCTGCTTTATACTCTGAGCATGACATCATATGATATGGGACACCCCTTTGGTCAGTGGGGGTCAGCTGTCCTGGCTGTGTCCCCCCCAGCATCTTGTTCACCCCCAGCCTCCTTGTTGGTGGGGTGGTGGGAGAGACAGAAAAAGCCTTTACTCCGT
>NW_010240364.1:18882-25710 GCF_000690775.1 Eurypyga helias | reverse complement strand
GGAACCGAAACATCCTGGTGTTACCAACACTGTTTTCAGCACAAATCCAAAACACAGCCCCATGCTGGCTACTCTGAAGAAAAGGTAACTTTATCCCAGCCAAAACCAGCATACACATATACACAATTTTCTGAAAATGTCACAGGAGTGTAGGCATAATTTTATTCTCATAGCACATCCAACATGTAAGCAGTAACTCCATCACATATATTCCCCCAGATAAAAATAAGTACCAAGTGTTTCAGAGGCAAAGCTGGGAAATGAAACTCAGAGGTCTGGTCTTAAGTACTATACCCAGCACAGGTATTTCCCTTATCAAAAAATAGTGATAGAAAATCAAAGTGTAAGGTTTGGTTGTTTTGTTTGTTTGTTTGTTTTTTCAATTACAAACCTTCCTTTTCATTGGTTATAAAATTCATAGCAGTATGGAGACATGATAAGCTGCACAGTTATATGTTACTTACAATCAGCAGGTTATTGGACAGCTTTTATTCTCATCTAATCCACTCTCTCATCAACCTGGATGAGAATAACCACTGCAGCAGGATTTCAACCTCGCTGATATATCCAAATTCTGAACATTACCATCTCCTTGTGGACATGTGTCAGAATTCAGCATACTCTGAGAGGCAACAGAGAGTGGTTTGTGCTGCAGTACAGAGTCTAGCAGTAGAAATTTTCACAGGAAGTTTATAAGCTACAGTACAGAAAGGAAACAACTTCAGACAGAAATACTTCATGTTTCCTTAAGATTTTGATCAATAATCTGCCCAGGAATTATTTGAGGTGTGAAAGAAAGTTTGGAGCACCTCTGGGGAAGATAGTACTATTCTTCTACTGCAACTGTTTTTCTAAAGAGAAGCAGCAAATGGTTCCAACACAGATATAAGAAAGAGGAGGACGTATAAGAAAGAGGAGGAAAAGGCACTTCTGAAAACAAATTTGCAGCTTTCAGTGAGAAAAGAATGGTGGCAACATTTCTGTTTAGTGCTTACATGTGCATTCCACATGATATAAGAGGGGGAAAAATGAATCTCCTAGACTCACCTGACCAAGTTGGATAGCTTAGTCTTAGAGGGATCCCTCAGGACTTGTCACCCTGGGCTATCTTTTCCATGTCTGAGAAGTAATAAGTGCAGTGAAGCCTTCATTTGTCTTGTCCTACACCAGATGGAATAAACTGTGTCTTAAGTAGCTGTTTCATTTAAGACACTATTAGGGCAGTGTAGAATTATTCATTCCCCTGTAGGCATATCTATACAGCACTTGGGTATGGTCAGGTACAACAAACTCCACCCAACAATTGAAAGCATCTTCAGAGTTACATTAAAATGTTAAAGCAATTTAATTTTCTTTTATTCATTTCCAATAACAAGTATGTGATTTACAGTTCATTACAAATAATCTGATCCGTTGTGTCCAAGAGTCAACAGCAGTTTATGTGTTTTCTATTCCAGAACTACTGAAAAAAAGTAAAAACTCTCCTGAGTTCAAGGCCAAGAAGTGAGATCCTGTCCTTCCTTGTTAATAATCCTGATTGCCACAAAGGATTGCAGTGCCACATTTTCTTTTCTCTGGTATTTTTCTGCAGCTACTACTCCTACACAGTTTCTAACATCTGCCCGGGAGATGGAGGTAATCTAAGTTGACTCAAGAAAAGCAATTAAATAATTAAAAGAAAACACTATGTGGGCTTAAAACAGTGGGTTATTAATGCAGTTGGCTGCAATCACAATCATCGCATCTGTCTCACTAAGTTAAGTACCTTAGCTCTTTCATGAAGAGATGTAAAGAATTTGAAGAAAGATTTCAATTATAGCTAAAGATGCTAAAATATGTGAAAATATGTTATTCATGTATGAAACAAAGCATGCTTGTGAGGATATTACTATGCTTCCATGTGATATTACTATACTTCTATGTGTATTTTATTATCATTATTAAAGAATATAGGAGGCAATTCAGATGGAATACTGCACTATAGAGAAACCAAATGGTTTTCTGCATCACAGCTCACAGGAATCATAAGAGTATGGTCCTACCTCTTTTTTAAGGAAAGAATGATAAAGAAGTGACAAATATGGGGTTATTAAAAGAGGATTTGTTAAGCAAGAAGCCACTAGAAAAAATTAGCCAGTCCTCAAGTATAAGCTGGAAAGAGAAAAAATTCAGTGTCTCATTGAAATAATGGAAGAAGTGTCTCATGAAGACTTAGCTTCGTTCCAGATGTTGCTAAAAATAAAAGTGTAACACTTATACTATGGATGAATGCAGTAGGGTGAAAAATACACCCTGAAGAAAGGGTAGTCAGACTTGTCTACTCTCCTAGATTTCTTTTGGCATATCCACAGAAAGGTGAATGAAACAAAAATGAAAAATAAATCCCCTCCACACCTGAGAAAAAGTCCTGACAGCAAAGGGAATAGGGGGGGCTCACGTATCTCCGTGATCTTCCCAGCATGCGCTTGATGTTGGTATGAATGTGATACTCTGCAGCTGATCTTGGCTGTTTTGTAGGCAGAATAATGTTCTGACTGTAGAACTTAGGCTAATTAAAGAACACGTGAGTATAACTCTGTATGCTCTCTTGGATATAAAAAAACCTGAGGCCATCAACGAAGAGGCTGAGGTTGTGCTTTCATTTGGTTTTTCCTTGCCCACAATGTTATTTTAGGAGTTACTTTCACCCTATTTCCTATGTTGCCAGCCTACTCAACTGCTTGTTGGGCCACACATGAACCAGGTTGTGATCTGATTTGAAATCAGAGTAACCCTTTTCTCTTTTGATTTGCAGCATTGCCAAAGGTTTTATCAAGCCCATCCACCTAAGACCCTTGCACAGTACCTCTGATCTTGCTTCAGACTGCTGCAATTACCTCACAACTTCTTGATGGGATGACAATTTCTCTATTTCTTTTGTAAATGAGGAAGTGAAGTGCAGAGACTTGATTGCCCCAGGTCATAAAGTGAATCTGTGGCAGACCAGAGAACTTGGCAAAGCTCTCCATCTCCTCAGTACAGTACCATACTCACTGGACTCTCAGGGGAGGTTTGTTATACATATATATGAACTTTTGCATAAGTCTGATGTAAGCAACTCTATATTGAGAGCTTACATACCTCTAGTGACTAGATTGAGGTCAGCATTTCTTGCAGCAGCGGAAATATCTTAGACAGCTCTCTGTTGCTAACACTCACTGTCATCTCAGATGAGCTTGTTCCACCGTTGTGGTAAAGGATACTAAGCCATATGAAGAAACAATGAGAAACAAAAACTGCTGGGTGGGAGGATTATTAGTTTTAGCAATGATCACTTCTTCAAACTACTGAGTACTACTCAGTATAAGGCTCCACAAGGAATGGCCCTAGGACAGCCAGGGAGGCAGGATGGGAATCAGGAAGGAGCCATGGAGGATGAGGAAGGGTAAGGGACACTTAGACCAACACTGCTGTTGAAAAAAAATGCTACTGAACCAAGCTCTTGGAACAGTTTCAACCTTCCTCTTGGAAGAGAGGAAGTTTTCCAGAAATCCAGGACATATTCTGACAAATTTTTGTCTCTTGAACAATTCCTCTTTATTTCCAGAAGTGTAAACTTGTATGGTTGTTACTCTTGGTTCTTTGCAAGGTCCTGTCCCTGACATTTCTCTTAGTGCATGCTGATTCCCAGTGTGATGAGCATGAAGTGAACACTTCCACCAAGGTGTTTTGAGGGATGGAGTTTATTTATTTCATTCAGCTCTATTTGTAGCTAAGCTACACAATATCATATTAGGTCAGGTCTCCTAGATAGCAGCCTTTCCCTCTGGCAACTGTGACCCTAGACACTTTTGTTATGTGCCTACACTTGTAGTACACCCAAATGAAAGAAACTTCGTTCTGTAGAGTAGTCCCAAAAGTCTCCCTCACTCCAGCACAGTAGCTGCCTGGAGCAAGCCATGAAAAAATATCAGGTACAAAAGTGTGTTTGAGCTCCTTCTTTTCTTGAGAAGAATTGCCTTTTCTGACATTACAGCTGAAAAGAAAAAAGGAATCAGAGGTAAAATAGAACTTTTAAATTTTCCCATTGCTCACCCTATTGGCAAAGGATGTTGTAGAAGCCCAAAACATAAATAGATTCAAAAGGGATTAAGAAAATTAATGAGGGATTAGACTTTCTTGGATTGCTAAACACAACAACCTATGGTTGAAAAAAAATGCTAGTAAATCCGCCTTTAACTTTGTAAATCCATAGGGCACTGCTTGCTTGTAGATGTGAGCATATCGGCAAGGGCCTGCTCTGTTGGTGGTTCTCTCTCCTTACACTTTTCTCTCAAAGCATCCACTGATTTCAGAAGTTTTGGATGGCTCAATAACCGCAATTTGTTTGAAGTAAGTGCTGTGAACTACACCATGAGATGCTTTGGGTACATAAGGAAAAAGATGCTTCCAGCTTGGACTGCAGTGAAGCTTGGGCAGGAGAGAATGACTTGGGCTCATAATATGGTGGGCCATCCGAGCCTTGTTTGGGACCCTGCATTAGGCACATAGGGAGTTTTCAGGCTAACTGGGGAGGTACATGTGAATGTGGTACATGCGATGCTTAAGGTCAATGAATCACTGCCTTGGAAAGCTGTGACACAGTCCTTCAATTCATGATGATAGTAGCTAAGAACAGGTACTGCATGATTGTTATTTCCTATTGGGGATCTCACCTTTTGATAGGAAAGAAATATGCAAGAAATTAATTCCTTATATGAATACACAATCTGAATAATCTTTTAACTTAAGCAAGCTATCAACTCCTGCTTCAATTTTGTCTTGGTTTTACATTAATTACATGGATTTTCAGGCCTGTTTCTATCAAGTGCAGTGCAAACAAAATTACCCTTACCCCTGAATCCAAAATGCTGTAACAGATTAGCAATCATTTTCAATTCAAGTTTGAAAAATATGCCATTGTGTCTTCAAAATCATGACACTTCTGCAGGGTCTAGCTTCAGGAAGCAGTCTCAGGGTGAGGTTGTAATCACGCAGCTGATACACAGAAGAAAGTGGCAGACAGCTTACTTGAAATCCTTAGTCTTTTATAAGTCAACCAAGGGTCAGAGCACTTGAGACAAACACAGGAGAGAGAACTTGCCTTGCTTATGGTTGTGGAATTTATATTCTGCTGTAGTCTGGACCTTAGATAAATGAGGGATCTATCCAATGGACACAACAGTGTCTGTCTTTGTAGCTTCCACTACATGACTGTGCTTGAGTTGATTAAAGAGTTGATTAAAACCTAGTCACATCTTCAGCATCTGTAACAAGGGCAAATAATCCTCACAGCTCAACACAAACAAAATCATTCCTATTGTAAAGTAAGCATGTTACTGCAAGACCAAAATAATATGCAGTTGGATTTACTAATCAGGTGGCTAAAAATTACTAAATGAGCTTGCAGAGATCTGCATGATTTGAGCAGTTATAAAGTCTTTCCTCAGGATGGACATGGGATATTCTTTCTGTGTTTGCAGGCATGACTGGGACAGCCATTGAAAATTTTGTCTGTATCATCTTTAATGTTTCCTTCATGAACTGCACTTGGCATGTAGGCAGGACTGAAGCAGGAGATACCCAGTATTTCCTCTACTGGAAGACCTCAAAGTAAGTAGGGCTGCTTGAATATAGGGAATTTTGATTTCTGGTCTGACATGTGACATTGTCAATATTTAACTGATGCAATATGTCATGTAAAGGAAAGAAGATTACACGGGATGCCAGAATTACATCAAAGATAATTATGGTAGACACACAGGATGTAGATTCCAAAATGTGACAATAGAAAATAAGAGAGCTTTTTTCCTGGTAAATGTGTCTAGAAGTGGACAAAATATTCAGTCATATAAGAAGACAATTTTTCTGTACGAAATTGGTAAGTTGTTGTGGAGTTTTTGTGGTTTTTGTTTGTTTGGGGGATTTTTTTTCCAGTTTTATGCTAAGGGAATGAAGAACGCATCCTTGGAAAAAAGCATACATTTTAAAAATACTCCTCCTCAGAACAAGGTGGGTTTTTCCCTTTTCCCTAGCCTTGATGGCTGAAAAGTTAAAAGTATAAGAATGAATAAAATCAAATTAATTCAGAAACAATGTGAAATCATAGGTTGGAGAATTGTGAAGATTTCAGTCAAATATTTATTCTCTGAAAGATGAGAAAGGTATGTTTTGGGACTAACTAAATAAGGATGCCTGAGCAGGGCTATCTAGATGTTTGTCTGGTGTCATTATCCCATAATTCTGTCCATCCACATCATACAAAAGAATTAATTACCTTAACTGTGTGCAAAACTACATTTTTTTAACAGGAAAAAAAAATCTGTTCAAAATGAACACAGCATTAAAAAAAAAAAAAAAACCCTGCACATATTATCTGCTTAATTCAGTAAAAACTAACAAATGTTAGTGTTTCTTAATTTTACGTACTGTTGCTGCTCAACTGGAGCGTTCAATCAGGGACTCCTGCTTCAGAATATGGGGTGAATAATTCTGGTAAAGGTGCACTGCAGCTTTTTAGACCAGTGGCTTGAACATCTACTATATTTTTGAAAGGCAGAGTGGAGAGAGCCGATTATTAATCAACTGGATTGTCATTATATTGTTGTAGAAAAACTCACCCCTCCATTAAATGTCACTGTGAACTGTACAGAAAGTTCTCATGGTTGTGAAATTCAGTGGCAACCACCTCACACAAGTCATGTGAAAAGAAGTGATTGTTTCAAATATGAAATTGTCATAGAAAACAAGGTAAGAATAATTACGACTCTTAGCAGTATTTTGATGCTTCAATTTCCATGCATACTACCA
>NW_010240364.1:0-18867 GCF_000690775.1 Eurypyga helias | reverse complement strand
ACTTAACTAATCTCTCCTTTTCAATGCATAATACCCTTCTTGCACATGAGCTGACTGCAGTTATTCACAAATAGGGGCAGCAAATTGAGGGAATGCTTTAAGTTCAGATGGTCCTTAAAGAAATTGGGCAAGAGATTCCCCACTGAGGGTGTATAGCTATTCTAGCATATCTAGGGGGAGGAGCCATATTACCTGAAGACTTTACTATGAACAGTTATAGGATACATTAAGTGAACTCTAAATGTACTACAAAAAAGCAAAGCTACTGTTAAATTGGATACAACCAATTTTATATGTCCCTGTAAGGCAGTTTGGGTCCCAGTGTCATACCAATGTTTTTGATGAAGTTAGGTCAGAACTTACCTTCTACTCCGTGGTTTTCCTCTCTGCAGTCTCCTATCCCATCAGTCACCTTTTATCATGTCTTTCACAAACTCACTTTGCATTTGTTCCTGCTTCTTGCAGTCATCACTACTGCTCAGTCAGGTTTATGGCATTACCTAATGAGGTCCAAAGTAGTACCACCTGCTTTATTACAAAGGCATAGCTCTAAGTTAGGCTGCGCTGCAAGAGCTCTTAGGTATTGCCACCTGGACCCCCATACTTTCCATCCTGTCCTCTGTGTATCCAACCTTGCCTTCTTTTCCTGCTGCCTCCATTAACTGACACCAGCGTGGGGTTGCAGAGAAGTTTAAGAGTTTAGGTTTATCTGAAGTAGGTCTGCAGCATACGCAGCCAGGGCGGTTGTACCACCACTGTCACAATCAGATGTTAAGGGCAGTAATACAGCATCTGTTCATTGTGTGTTAAGTTCTGTGTCTGCTATTTTAACTTAAAGTGGAAAGAGCCATCCACGTCTTTGAAGAAAAAAAAATATTCTGTCAGGTTATTGGAACAGAACATCCAGGTTTTGTAGGTCTGTCTATGCTTGTTATTATGCCTTTCAGTAATTGCAAGTATTTTGAAGGATCAAGTGGAAAGGAAAGTAGTATTATATGCATCAAAACTAAATTTTGAAATATTTGCAGAAATACTTGTAAGTCGTTTGTTCTAACAGCAATTTTTTCTTTTTTTAATGGAGACATAACCTAGCTAAGTTAAGTGTTTAAGAAAGTCAAAGCTACATAGACAAAAGATTTAAGGGGAAAACCATTATTTTTTAAATACTGTTTTGTACAGTTAAAGAGTACAATTTTAATTGGTGAACAAGCTAGGCCTTTGTTTTTAGTTTTTTGATAGTCAGTTCTGCAATCAAATTTAAAGGGTACAGTATTTCAGAGGACCAGTGATGAGAAAAAACCTTTTAGTGGAAGAAGAGTTTACCTTCATCGTTTTTAAAAGAACTCATTTAATTTTTTTTTCCTGAAAATTGATCATTCAAAAGCCAGGACTCCTAATTATATAGTAACAAAAAGGACAATTACAGAAATTGAAATTTTCTCTTGTTGCTAGGTTGATCCTGAGAAAAACATAAAAAAACCATCTAAAATGGTAAGTCTTTATTACCATATTAATCTAAAGTTTATGTTGGGTTGAAATGTCACCTATATTAGAGCATCCTCCAACCAAATTGTTTTAATTTCACACTACCAGTTTCACTTTACTATGTATGCTCTCCACTGACAATTTTCTTAAACTCAAAGTTTTAAAATGTTAGTTATAAAATATGCTACAAACAATACATGCACATGTGGAACTTTATATTACTTCTGTGCAAGTCACAAAATCTTCCATTTTACAGGTTTTTTTCTTCCTGCCTGTTGAAACCAGCACACTGTCAAATCCATATATATGCATACATATTGATCATACTTCCACATTACACTTAGACACAAAAAATGTGGAGAATTTATTTCTTTATTAATGGTCTCTGGGAAGTTTGAGATGGAGGAGGCAAACAAATATCACCTGAAAGATTAAACCAGAATAAGGAAGAAAACAAAATTAAAACTGAGGCTTTCAAGAAGGCTCAACAGTCTTCTGAGGATTTCAATATATGTCAATTTTTTCCTTTCTGTATAATCTGGCTGATAAACTCTACTTCAGTTTTGGAAACATCCATGGTAACAAATGCTAAATCTTTAAAGAATAACCTTATAGTAGAATAAAACATTTACAGACTGGAAATAAGCTATTGATTTTTTTTTTTTTTCCCCAAAGACTCATTGTTTAGCAGAGGCCAAGAAGCTGAGAAAAAATACTGCAAATTTCATCTTTACATCATCAATAACAAAAATGTTTAAACAAAAGGAATTAGGATGGAACAAGCTAATTTATTAAGGGATAATTTTCTATTTGTTATTTCACTCTAGTTTGTTCATAGAAGTATGTGTAAAATTTTCTTGTGTAATTGCATCATTAAAGGCACCTGATGCATTCTTACATCTGTACATCTAGTGAATAAAAAGTTCTCAGTCTAGTTGTTTTGTATTTAGGAAAGAAACATCACAAGAAACTCCTACATATTTGAGAGCTTCAGTGCACAAAAACGGTACAGCGTAAAAATCAGAGCAACTGACAATGGTTGTTTGGTGAGTTCAAGCTGGGGAGAGTGGAGTACACCCATTGAGTTTGGTAAGAATGAAAATCACCTCCTTGACTTAGCTTTCCCTCAGTTATTACTTGTCTACCTCATTTATTCCTTCATATTTACAGATGGAAACACATTGATATTTTCACATTAGTTGGCCAGGATGAAAAGGAGTGAAGAATTGTCTTAATAGGAGGGACATCTCCAAGTATTCTGGTGTGACAGTGGGTGCTCCTTGCAGGGAGATAGTGAACAAAGCAGACCTTTTAGTGGTCTGTTGTCAGATCTTTTCCTTCTTTCATTCCTAACTCTGGCTTTATAAACTTCTCTTTTCCCCTGTTACTTTCTGCCACATCAGATTTTTAAGTACTCTCTAGGCCACAGTTCCTCACGTATGTTTGGTAAGGTCTCAAGTTACTGTAGATGATCCACATACTGTCATCCATCCCATTCCTTCACATGTTCCAGGGCAATGATGCGCTTAAGCTAAAGAAGAAGCCACTTCATAACGGAGCATAACACTGTCATGGAAAGCAGATGGCACATAGCTGTGCCGTCATTCCTGTTTGGTGATACTAACCAACTCTTTGATCATTGCTTGCCTTTCAGGAGAAGAACAACATACATCTACTTCATCGTATTTGTTATTATTGACATCATTGCTGGCAGCAGGTCTCGTACTTTTTCTCTGCAAAGTGTAAGCCTTCTTTCTCATGCAAAATTTTTATTCTGTAATTGAAATAACACCTTTTTCTCCAACAAAAAATTTCTGGCTTCCTTTTAAAGGGGAGGAGGGAGAAAGGAAATTGACACTGAACTATAGCAGGAAGATCAAGTGGGCTTCATACTTCTCCCTCCCGGTCCTCTTACCCACTTGATCAATATAACACAACTCTCCAATATTGGGACAAAGCCTTGTATCAGTGCTGCTTTCCTGCCGTCAGACCCTGCAATGTAGATGGTGCTACATTAAAATGTTTCTTTCTTTTGAGGATACTTCCCTTTCAGCTACTTAAAAAAGCAGCTTTCTATGATTCTTTAATAAGTCATAACATAAATCATTATTATCCAAATTCTGAACAATGAAATGATATTGTTGTGTTCAGCCTATGTCATTTTTTGTTACTCTTTCACTACTTTTGTCTCAGAGGAATAAAATCATACCTCAGAAACACTATTATATAGTACGTGTTCATATGTTTGCATACTAAGTCTTCACCAACAATTTTTGTCATTGTAGAAGCAATTATTTGAAAAAAACGTCTGCTACAATACCACGGCCAAGAGACCCATTACATGGGATCTCTCCAATGAATTTCCAGGTATGTTTTTTATCCGTTTGACTGAAATCTGTTGTAAATAACAATCCATTGCAGTCTCAAAGGTATGACCTAAGTGTCATTAAGTTGCAGAGGCAAGGCTAAATTTTCTTTTTTTTTCTTGTTCTTGGGGTATTGAAATAGAAGATCTGTATGCAATATATCTTCTGGCTTTACTCTTCCATTATGAAAAACTTGTCACTTATCTACTTGGAGCATTGGAGAAAATACACTGGTCTCCCTGTAAGCCATATGCTGTCACTAGAATAGTGCTGAGCCTAAGTTTCTCACCCCAATAATTATGCAGAATCAGGCTGTTGTTCAGCTATGGGAAGAAAAGGGGCTAAGAAATCTACTGCTGACCAAAAATTGGTGTGCCATAGCGGATGTTCAGACCTTTGTCAGTATTTAACAATGATGCTGAAGGAGGAAAAATTTCTAGACTATGGTAAGCTATAAAGTATAGCAGAGAGCTGAGAGGTTCTAGCTTATGCAGAGAGCTGGAAAGACCCATATGAAGAAGGAGGAAGAGACAGACAGACATTGCAAGTAACAGAGGAGAACTCCCATCTAAAGAGCGTGCAGCAAAGTTTGCTGCAATTTGCTGAAAGTCTTTACGTTGGCTACAGCCAGGTCTGGAAGCAAGAATGTGTAGGCAAGGACACACTGGCGAGCCTTTATAAATCCTTTCACTTTCTATTTATTCATCATGTTAACTTTCCTATGTTTAAACAATGAGTTTTCTGGCTTTTGAGTTGAAGTCTTTTGTTTCTCATCATGGAGGGAATACCTAGGCATGTCTACTTCAGTCCTGTCATGGACAGAGTCCCACTACAGCTTCTGTATAATAAATAACAACTCTGAATAACAGGAGATTCATAAATTGTAAACTCGTGGCTAATCCCATGCATGAAACACTAATGAAAGGTTTTCTTCTTCCTTTAACAGACAGAATATAAGAATCAATTAATAATGAATGACACTGAAGTAATATTAACAGTTATTGAAGAAGTGGCATAATGGCAAGTGAAATGAGCAACTTGAATTTTTTCAAACATATTTATCTTGTTGGCAGCAGTTTACAGCTTTTTCTTATCTTCTCCCTCTTGCAAGCAGAGAAAATAGTTTTGCCTGTAGATGCAATTCCTCAAGAGCCTATCTTTAAAAAACTCTTTGTATTTGATTGCATTTTGCATAAATAATTTGAGTTGTTTAGACTATTTTTGTTTCTTCTTATCATGAGTATTCATGCAATATTTAAGTAAAAATATTTCAGCAGTGCTTTGGAAGTTATTATACTGTTTTTCAACACCATGCAAAAGAATAAAATAAGAACAATCAAACGTAAGACGTTTATACAGAGTCTCCAGTGGTCCAGCATCTTGGGAAAAGTACATCTATATTAATAGTGTAATCAGGAATTAAATTTGTCACCTGTCTGAAAACCCACTTACAACTGGACAAGATTAAACTTCTTAAAAATAATAATTTTTCATAGAAAATGAATATTGTTAAAGAATTCAGGAGACATTTTCTTACAAGACTATCTGTTCTCTTCAAACTATGTTGCTACACCCTTCAGCACAGCATGCCCTAGATGTTGTTCACAGCCATTTACGAAGCCCAAAATTTCCTCCCACTTTTCATCAATTCATGTATGTGGTAGATTTAAAAATAGCTTAAAATGTGACCACTAACAGGTAGCAAATAATTATGTGTGTGGGGTGGAAAATGTTGGAAATCGAACTTGTGAACTCTCCAACAGAAGCCTGCCAGTTGCTAGCTGCAAATGACACAGGTTGGGTGTGTGCTTTTATAACATCTGGACAAAACAGAAACAATGCATCTTGAATCCTTTAATTAAAAAGGAGATATGAGACAAAACCACCAGTTTGGAGACTAATCACATGCTGTCCTTCTGCGGATGGATTATTTAGATGGGGAAAACCAGGGGTTAGAGGCCACTTACAGCCATAAAGTCCCCAGTGTCATGCCTGTGTCCCACCTCTTTTCCAGCCCCATGTCTCTACACCTCAATGCCATACTCTTGTGTCTCCACATCTAAAGGCCTCTGCTGTTGTCTAGACCTACACTGCATCGGTCCTTTAGGGTTATAAAACCTGGTGGTACCAAAGATAAAAAAAAGTAAAACAAATTAGCCATGGACACCTGGTCAAACAAAACTACAACCAGTTCAAGAAAAGTTCAAGCAGAGCAAGCCTGACAGGATTCAGCCCTGAGGCCTTGCAAGCTCATTACAAAGATATGGCCTGTTACTAGCAATGGCAATACTGTATTACAGGGGTACCTGGTTACAACTTCTAAGTTCACTAATAATGCCATTACAAATTACCTGTTTTATCCTCACCTCAGCATTACTTGGAGAGTGCCTCTACAGAATAAACCCTAAAGATCACCCTCCTGTACTAGACAACTCTGTTCCTGACTGGCTTTTCCAAAACTTTACCTTAGGCTGCTAAACTGACTTCTTCATAAACTGGTTTGATCTTTGTTTCTGCGTTTCTGCCAGAAAAAGAAACATAGGACAATCTCTAGTACAGAAGACATGTTCCTGGGTTCAAAAAAAAGACTCTGCCAGGAGAAAAAACTCAGTATGGTGACCCTTAAACTTCAAGAAGCTGGAGTTAGTTCATCAAACCAGAGCTTCCTATGGGAGCTTCACTTCTGTCCGGAGCTCAGCCCTGGCTGGAGGGAGGCATGCCTTGAGCTATCCCGTAGTGCAAACTGAGTTCCATCACTCAGATATCAAGGGAGGTACTGGTGCAGAAGAAATCCACAAGGTCAGGAGGGATTGTCACAAATGAGAGTGGTTTAGGCTGCTTCAAAGATCAGCATCACAGATATTAGGGGGGAAAATCTATTTTAATATGAATTTGTGAAAAGTTCTACTTAACAGAATTCAATTAAGAGGTCCACTCTATTACTTATTCAACATGGAAAAGCATACAAGGTGAAATCAGATTAACACTGGGTTAAAATGGCCTATACATGGATTAAAAATTATTTACACAGGGCCAGGGTGATCAAACCCAAATTGGGTTGGTGTGAGATATATATATATGGATGGATTAGGGGAACAGGGTAAGGAAGTTCCTCCTGTTTAGTCACAAGGTTCAGAGTAGTCCCCCTTGCTGTCTGAACTCCTCAAAGAGAAGTCCAGGGGTGGCTGAATCCACGCCTAGACCCACACCTGGTCAATGGTTTTGGTCCAAGGAATTAGGGGTAGGGATCACAGTGTGGTGATTTTGTGTTTTCTGTAAGTTTGGGATAGCAGCAATCTAAAATAACAGCAATTTAAAGATCATTAACACTATTAAGAAGCATTGCACAATTAGATTATATCATTTACTATAAAAATTTAACTCTTAATGAAGCAACACAGCAACTTAATTGAAGACTTAAAAATATTATTAACAAAAAATTGCATACACACAGAGATATGTAGATGGAGAGATAGGGATCGGTATATATACAAAAGTACCTGTTAAAATTTCCCCTTGTGCTTAGTGAAAATATTCACGTCTGGCAGCTGTGTGTCTCTCAATGGGCGAAGAGTTGTCTCAAGGAGATTTCAGCCTACACTGCAAGGTCCTCTGATTCCACAAACTGGAGAGTTTGTGAACTGTGAGAGGTGTCCCACTCGGAGGTGCTGGGCACAACCCGCTGTGATCCAGAAGAGTTCAAAGGGTCTCACTCGAGACAGCTGATTATAGGGCCACATGATTTAATTGATTTTAGGCATCACTAAGTTTACAGTTTGGCCACCAGTTTGGGTTGGTAATTACTAGGGTGTCAGTAATTGACGGTAGCAACTTACCGGAGTCTCAGGGTTGTCAAGGAATAATTAGTTATTCCATTCTTATTCCCACCACAGACAGGTGGTCAAATTCCTGGTACATACCATGATCAGGCAGCCGAACACCCAGTATGGTTAGGGCTGTTCCCTACCTTAGCTATGCAAGGGTGTTTGGTATGGTCAAGGGACCCTTAACCACCAAATTCACTGCACAATGTCCAAGGCTGGAGAGGAATCTTTAGGCCATAGAGCAATCCAGGAGTTGGGGTGGGGAAATGCACTGCCACAGGAAGCAGGCGGTGATCACATGGATCTGTAAGGTATGCGAGGACACTTCTGGCACAGTAGATTTTGTGCCAGGGCAAAGGTGAAAGATGTCATGAGATGTTTAGACAGGTTACTTGGGACTGCAAGGGATAAGCTGTGGTTCATGTCATGGTATCCAAGACACAGGAAAAAACAGGAACAAAGCGCTGGAGACTAAACCCAAACTGCTGGCAGAAGACTTCGGTCCAACACATCCACAGTGGGAGTCTCTGAATTACTGACAGATCTCAGATCCTATCCTGTCCTGAGCAAGTTTAAGTCTGCTTTCATTATATCAAACATATATACTATGCTATTTGCCTTCCTCCTTTCTCTCAGGAGCCTTAAGTCCACCATATCATGATCCTTGCTGCCAGGACTGTCAGTGACTCTCCGATCCATGATCAGTTCTTCTTTGATGAGTTACAGATCCATCTAGTAACTCCTGTAGTTGTCCAGCAACTGGATAAAAACATTGTTCCTGGTGATGTGTATAATCCTCCAGGCTTCCTCATACCCTGCTATTTTGCCCTTCCAAAAGGTCTCAGGATAATTAGTCATCTCAGGTGGTTGAAATTCCCTCATCATATATAAAGCTCTCTCAGGGTGATAAAATTCCACTAGAACAGATTACTTCCAAGAAGCCACCTTTGAAACTAATTTTTTCTATGATTCTGTGTTTCTAAATAAGCTTTCATTAACAATTTGTTTTGAATAGCTTTTTAAAATACAACCAGAGAAGATTCTTTCTATTTAAGATATCACTGCCAAAAGATAAGAACACCTTCATCAGAAGTAGCCAACTAAAGCCAAAGCTTACTTTAATTTAAGGGGAATGAAACAGATGGAATACTGGATCCTCTTCATCCTGCTTCACTCACACTCTATCATAGCCATTGGTGCACCCTTTACATCCCCACTGTTTTCTCTATGAAAGCTGCTGAGGCTACAATGCCATTCAAAGAACTGGAATTCACTACTAGCAGCCTGATGAGAACACCAGAAATCCCGTCCATGAGGTAGAAGAGGTGGGAGTAGGAGCAGAGTGAATGTATTACCTTTCCCTGTCCCTGGGCAAAGGCCCAATATAACACTCACTGGGAAAAGATGGTCAGGCTGTATAACGTTCTAACCAAGTGGCTTGGATATTCACACTGATAGAAGTCCTGTACTCTGGTCTCCTACGGCTGTTCCTCTGTTCTGCGTAGAAAGACACTTTCTAAAAACTAAAAAGTTCTTGATGCAAGGACCAAAGAGAAGGACTTTTGTATTTCTGTGGTCTACACAAAAGCTGTAAGACACCAGCATAGCAAAATGCCCTGGCAGTTCTTGTGAGCGCTACTATTGTTGTTTAAGCAACAAATTATGCCTC
This sequence comes from Eurypyga helias, assembly GCF_000690775.1. NCBI lineage: Eukaryota > Metazoa > Chordata > Aves > Eurypygiformes > Eurypygidae > Eurypyga > Eurypyga helias. The sequence goes on along the minus strand of NW_010240364.1, from coordinate 9,523 downwards.
AAGCTTTTGAGATTTTTAAGCAAGGTTGGTTTTAATCACATTCCTGCAGTGACTTTACTCTGCTTCAGTCTCTGCCCAGCTTTCTGTCGTCTTCTTTATCTTGCTCTTTTTCTTCTCATTTCTCTTCCAGCTTCTGGCTAGGCCATTTAACTCTAGTTTTTTGACCTCTGAAAGAAAACAGTCTATGGTAGCACCATTAATAGCACCAGCTTTGCTTGTTCTTTTGTTTGTTTTTTGTCGGGTTTTTTTTGTTTGTTTCGGTTTGTTTTGTTTTAATTTGTTTGCATTTTTGAAAACCTCAGGGCAGGACTTACCCTAAATATAGACAAGTAAAGAAATCCCTTGGGAAGGAGAGTTCCTTTGTCTGTGGTAACATCACTGTCCTTGGGGGCTGTTTGGATTGTTGTGCTGCAGTACATTCCAGTTTAAAAATAAAAGGTAGCCAAACCTCAAAACCCAGACTTCCTCATTTTGTTATAAAGGTGCACAGTCTGAGGGAGCACCAGGCACCATATTGCTCCTCAGCTGCCTGCTCTACAGGCTTGTGAGATCTTCAACAGGAGAGCATGTGGGTTTGCCTGGGGTGCACAAGAAGTCACATAGTTGAGAGTTCAAGCAGAGAAAGAGAACCCAGCACTGGACAGATGATTTTGTCCTTGTCCACCCATTTCAAGACACACAACTGGGATGACTGGGTTGGAAGTTGATGGCATTTCCCAGGACTTGATTTAGGCATAGAAAAAACACACAGTTGTCCAGGGCAGTCAACATCCCACTGCATCAATGCTGAAGAGTGTGATAAAAGGGTGTCTCAGATACAGACACCACCCAGCAATCCAGCCACAGCCATCACTGGGCACAGCCTTCTGTTCCAACTGCTTCCGCCAACAAATCTCTATAGGAGTGTGATGCTACACCCCACACACAGCAAGAGCTGCCCTTAAACACCAACCCTAAAGTGATACAGGATCAGCAAATGCAACTTTGGTGCAATTGATCCTAGCCTTCCTCCTCCCCAGCCCGATCTCTGGGCTGAATGTCTCACCACAACTCCTTCCCTTCTCTGCTCCTGCAGTGCGAGGTGCCAGAGGATGAGCAGAGCTCCTGGTCTGGATGTTCGTGCTGCAGGAGTGGGTAGGAGACTGCTTAGTGCTCTGGGAACTGACCTGATTGGAGGAGGGAGACCAAAGGAGCTGAAAGGCTGGGAGAAAGGAGAAAGAAAGGCAGGTGTATGGAAACTCACCGAGCTGGGCCCACCTGCGGGCCCATATCCCATCCCATCCCTGTCCCCCGGGGGTGATCGATGCCTGGAGCTGGGCCTTCCCCCATGTCCCGCTGGCTGCCCAAATCTAGGCTGGGGCTGGGTGGGCCCTGGCTGCCATGCCCTGCCCTGTGACCCTTGGGGAACTCCCGTTGTTCCCAGTCACCAGAGGTGGTTTGTATTGCAAGATACTTTGCACTTCTTAGCATTATTTAAGGGAAATACCTGTAAAAGAAAAGATTTTAATGCACTCATTGGATTCCCAAGCACCAGTGGATTTTGTACAGCCAAAAGGATAATTCAACCAGCTAACTGCTGGTTCATGTTATATGAAATCATGAGTTATGCAATTACATTAATTTGGTAAGAATCAGGAGGGAAGTGATGAACATATCTTGCAACACTTCCAATGACACAACAGTTCCCCAAAACACAAGCGGCAAGGGAGCTATACAGCCATTTAAAATATCAGTCTTTCCATCTTCTCTGAACATGAAGACTGTGATAGAAATATAAAGAAGATAAGGACATTTTGAAATATAAGGTAGGTCAACCTTTGTCTTTCTGCCTTTTTTTTTTTTTCTAGGTTGTTCAGTGAGACTCTAGGAATCCCAGGGCTGGAGATCTGTTGCACCGGGAAAACCTAAAAAAGCTGTCAGAGGAATACGTGGAGCCAAAGTTGAGTTTGGTACCGACCTTGTAGAAGTTAGACACCACTCCTAGATCGACTTATAGGCATATACTCAAAAAACATTCTTGAAAGGACATGAACCATAATGAGTTACTGCCCTCACCCAGCTTACTATACTCATCATCGGGTAACTCCAGCTGATGGGTATTGCTGTGACCCATTTTGGTATTTTCTGCTTACAGCTTTTTACCCACCTGCTTGGTGACTGTTCATTGCTGTATATAGCAGATAGGCAAATAATCTTTAGACCTTTAGGTAACAGTCATCAAATGTATGTAACATTTATACAGTGCTCTCAAGATCACCAGCTCTATGAATCATCACACAAATTGTTTTGTTACAGAAAAGGAGAAATTCTTTAACTTTCTCACTGCTTAGTTGAACATTTCTTTGATTGCTTGAGAAGTCTATCTAACCCTTCCTCCCACCAGAACTTCAAGACAGTCAGATAGTGTAGAAGCAGGCATATGGGCTGGTCAGACTAGACAAATTCAGGGGACAGTGGTTCACACTGGTATCTTTCACCTTGGGCAAGTTTCACTGTTCTCTGTCTCCAAGGAAGAAGAGATGGTTGCTCCTCTTGCACTCATCTTCATGACCCAGTGGATGCTGCTGATCACCCAGTTGTGTGTTGGCTGGCACTGCACAAACTGTGAGTAGAACACTTCCATGGGGCAATCCTTCGAGGTGGAGTGTTATATGCTTCTCATTACTGGCAGTGATGCTGAAGTTGTCTTCTGCCTTAGATGTGCTAGGTAGTAACCTCTGCACCCAAAAATCTGGGAATCAGTCCTGCAATTACTGATCTTATTATGTGACACTTGCAGCAGAGATGCCAGATTCACCTATTAGAAATTGAATCAGTGGAAAATGGAACTGAGATGGATGAGCAGCATGAATTTCGCTGAGGACTGGTGTTCAGTGATGCAGGAGATTTTAGCAAGATTGTAACAGTAAATTTGCTATGTAAAGTTTTAACAGAGATTAATCATTGCACTTTCTTCCTTTTCCTTCATATCCTTAAGTAACTGAAAAAGTGTCCTTGGTAGGAACAAGATAGTCTATGTTTTAACAGTCCTTTCTAATTTTTCTTGAGACCTATTTTGGTACTGAGCTATACCTGCCCTCCCTGGCTATGCTTGTGAAATTCTTGCCTTCAGAGGACTCTTGTGGAATCAGGGCCTTGATGCAACTGAAGTGTAAGATTGTCTCTTTTCGTGTTTTCAGAGGAACTTTAGTGAGAGGCATCTTGTGTTGTGCAGATGAGAATTTTTAAATACAAAGAACAGACTGAATTAGACATGTGGGTCCTCACTGAATTACCTAAAAAAAGAAAAAGCACCCAAGAATTCAGGGACACTGAAGTTACAGTGATGTGCTTGCTCAGGGCTGACTGGTGTGACAGAAGCCTGTGAAGACACAGTATTTCTGGAGTGACTCTTGAGACCCAAGCAGGTTCATACAACCATAGAATGGTCTGGGTTGCCATGACCAGGGACATCTTTCACTAGATCAAGTTGTTCAAAGCCCCATCCAACCTGATCTTGAATATTTCTATCAACAGGACATCCACAATTTCTCTGGGCAATGTGTTCCAGTGTCCCACCACCCTCATCATCAAAAATGTCTTTCTGTATCTAATCTAAATCTACCCTCTTTCAGCTTAAAAACATTGTCCCTTATCTTGCCACTACAGGCCTTAGTAAAAAACCTATGTCTTTTTTATAAGCCCTATTTATATACTGGAAAACTGCCATAAGGCCTCTTCAGAGGCTTCTCTTCTTCAGGCTGAACAACCCAAATCTCAGTCTTTCTTCACAGGAGAAGTGTTCCAGCCCTCTGATCATTTTTGTGGCCCTCCTCTGTACTCGCTCCAACCGGTCGATATCCTTGTTATATTGAGGGCCCCAGAGCTAGATGCAGTACTGCAGGTGTGATTGGTTTTCTGGGTTGTGAGTGCACATTTCCAGGTCATCCAATTTTTCATCCAACAGTATTCTGAAGTTCTTCTCCACAGGGCTGCTCTCACTCCATCCATCTCCCAGTCCATTTGGACATTAAGCTATTGACTACTGTGAGTCATCAGGCACACTCATCCAACCAATTCCTTATCCAACAGTTCATCTGTCAAACCCATATGTCTCCAGTTTTAGGCAAGAATGTTGTGGGTGGCCATGACAAAGGTCTTACAGAAATCCAGGTAGACAGCATCTGTTGCTCTTCCCTTTTTGACTGATGCAGTCACTCCAGCGTAGACAAGTATTAGATTACTCAGATGCCATTTGCACTTGATGATGCCATGTTGGCTGTCTCTAATCACTTATTTGTCCTCTATATGCCCCAACATAACATCCAGGAGGATCTGTTGCATGACTTTACCAGGTATGGAGATGAGGTTGGGTGGTTGGTAGTTCCCACGATACTTCTTATGACCCTTTTTAAAATGGCTGTGATATTCACTTTTCTTCAGTCACTGGTACTTTGCTTGACTGCTGTGAAATTTTAGATATGGAGAGTGGCTTGACAACTACATCATTCAATTCCCTCAGGACCCTAGGATGCATTTTGTTGGGTCCCATAGACTTTTGTATGCTCAGGTTTTTCAGTTGATATCAAACCTGATCCTCTCTTATGATGGGAGGGACTTTGTTCTCCCAGTCCCTGAGCTGAGATTCGGGGACTTGAGAGATTTGGGAAGAGTGATTGCCAATGGATACCGAGGCAAAAATTTGTTGAGTACCTCAGCCATTTCCCTGTCTGTTGTCACTAGTTTTCCTGTCCTATTTATCAGGAATGGTACACTTCCTTTAATCTTTCTCTTCTGATCAATGTACCTGTAGAAACCCTTATTGTTATTTTTCACATTCCTTGCCAAATTCATCTCCAATTCAGATCCAAAATTTTGACAGCAGACAGGAGATCTACAACTCAGTTCTTGTGTAAATGGATTACTTGAGAAGTGTCATGACTTTATGAAAAGGCAACTTCTGCTTCTGATTTAGTCTGTTTTCAGTGCTTATGCAGAGAAGACAGCAAGCTAAGCATTTCCTATTTTGCAACTACTATGTATGTTAAGCAAAAGAGTTTACTTTTTCACTGGCATCTACAAGCTGCACAGATACTTCAAAGCAAGTAATGAAATTTTCCTTTTGGGATTATTCTTTTCCCCATACATGTATTACTCCTGTCTTAGCTGAGTTCTCTTCCTCCAGAGCCCAAATCTGTTTCCATCCATTTGGCCAATATTTTTATGCATCTGTTTGGGTAGGTAATCTCCAGAATAAAGTTGTTTCAGGAACAGGAACTGTAACAGAAAAGTATTGGTTTTGACAGTCTATTTTGCATTGATAGAGGGAGTGTTTTATATTACACTGCTATGTCAAGCCAGATGTATACCACATCTATGGTAAAGATTATTGTTTCTATAGGCAGTTTCTAGAAAATTCTGACATTTGGGGACTCTTCTGATATTCCATGCAGTTGTGTCATCTGTATCAGTAATCACAGATATGAGTAGATTCATGTCACCTTCATTTCAACTATCTAAGAATGGAAATTATAGTACTGTAAGATCTGACATGAGCTACTACAAAGGTACAGCCCTGGCCTGAAGGCAGTGTATCCCATGCATCTTATATGCCAATGTGTGTGTCTGCCTTCACTGCTGCATTGACAAGGTATCTAACATGACTTGCCCAAATTGGGTGCTCGTTTTCAGAAAGCTAATATTAGTTGAGATGACCTCAAGCCAGTTCCTTGCCCAGGCAGTAATTTGTGGGGTGTCTCTCTTTGTCTGTCAAAGGAGTGTCAAACACATTACAGCCACCTGTGTTTCTTATGAAAGCACATATGCTCTGTTTTGAGGTGGATTTGGTGGACTATGGGTAGAAGAAGGAGAGGGACTGCTAATCCTAACACTGCCATGAGCTTTTCTGGAGATAAGTACTGAAATCTTCACCTTGCACTGCTAAAGGTTAATTACTTAAAAATACTGGGAAGAGAGTTCTCAAGCCTGGGAACACATTGGTACCTACCTCATTATTGTAGTGGTCCAACTGTTACAGATCAAGCCCAAATTTAAGACTTTTCTACATGGAATAGCACTGTGTAAACCAGTAGATGAAAGACTATAATGTAAAGCTACTGTATGAAATTTTTCAGGCAGAGAATACGAAGTGCATGTTTGGAAATATAGCACCTCCTCTTCATAACGGGGCAAGCTTTTCTGTTACAGCAGTGAACACAAATGGCACATACTCAAGCATATGCAGATATATTCCTCAAGGTAATATGCTAAACTTTGGAGAAGGATTTGCCTACTTCCAATGGCCTGAGGGTAAAAGAAAAACTGAAAACCTCAATTCCTTGATTAATTTGTTTCCTGGAGATTGAACACGCTCTTGTTCACAGCCTTAAGACAGTGTTTTGTGAAGTTTTCTACAACTTGCTCAGCAATTCTTTAGTCCTCAGTTGCCGCCTTGCTTGGTGCCATTTTTTTAATTGCAAATTCTCTTTTAATTGTTTGTGTTAATATTTTATTGACTGCATTTTAATGAATTTAAAATGTTATTAAAAATCCAAATGAAAAAAGTTTGTGTCTGTAGTTCGGAAAATCTTCCTTGAGAAACCTGTGACACTTTGAATTTTGCCATGGTGTAACTTGTGGCATAGTGCCCAACACTTTGAAATGTCTCAACCACAATAATGAAAGATCTTACAGAATTTACTGCTCTTTGTATAGAGGGGTAATATATATGAGATTGTTGATAAAATGAGGTACAAGATATGCTCGTTTAAACAATATGGAGTTGGCATATACAAAATGGCATTGCTACCTGCCTCATCAAGATCATAGTATTTACTGATTCCTTATAAAATGATGGATAAGTCATCCTTCCTTTTAAAAGCTATGTTTAGTCTCCTTATTGTGTTTTGGTGGGGGTGGGTGTTAGGGATTAAGTTGATATGTTTGTGATCAGGAGGATTCCTCATGTCAATCTCATGTGGAAGAAGGTATCACTGCAGAGCACAAACACCTCACAAGTTTGCATCTACATCTCCCTGAAGTCTTGAAAAACTTCACAGCTCTGCACTTGGGTTGCTCTCCCTCTCTGTAGCCCATAAGCTCTTGAAACTCTTCACTCATTTGATAGGGTGCTGAGGAACATCCTTCAAATATAAATGCTACATCTGGGTACTGAAGGATGAGACAGGCAAGAATTTCAGTTTGTGGCATTGTGGCACCAATACCTCCTTTTGAATGGGAACAATTCAAAGCACAGGGGTAGACACTTTAGGTGTCATCTTCTACTAGAGCAGTGTTGGCTCCCCTGAGACTTACTCTATCAGGTGCAAGTATAATATCTTTGGATGACTTATCTATGACAATTCCTTATTGAATCTGTCAGAGCATATGACAGATTCAGTGTTGCTACCTAAAAAGAAGCAAGTCATTCGTAACCCAAGCAATAATCAGCTGGAGTTGCAGCTGTCTACAATATGTAAGCATGTGCCAAGCTCCTCTGTCTTGTAGCAGTCACACAGTTTTAACTCACTATGGATATTCCTGGGTTTGCAGGCATGAATGGGTCGGCCATTGAAAACTTCTCCTGTGTGATTTATAACGTTTCCCTCATGAACTGCACTTGGCAAGCAGGCTGGAATGCTCCAGCAGATACCCAATATTTTCTCTACTGGCAGAACTCAAGGTAAGCAGGTCTGCTTGAGTCTAGGGGAGTCTGATTCTCATTCAACACATCACACTGTCCACGTTTAACTAAAATACCTTGTTATATACAGAGGCAACAATTTAACGGAATGTGAGCATTACATTAAAGAGGAAAATGGCAGAAACACAGGATGCAGATTCAAAAATGTAAATATAGAGATTGAAAAAGCTTACTTCCGGGTAAACAGATCTAACAAAGACTCCTCGATGCAGTTCTATGATGAGTACATTCAACTGTATAAAATTGGTAAGTAAATAATTTCTGCTTTAAGTTCATTATTGCATGAGGGTATTAGAGCATTCATCCCTGAGAAGGAACAAAGTACTCTGTCTCACCTAGCATGGAAAGTAAGAGACTGTGGCATGTGCAAGAAAACCTGTTCCCCAAGCAAAAGAGCAGTGAGGGAAATTTAGCAAGAAAGATACACAGCTGCAGCCTGCCTCAGATTCTTTAGCAATCTACCCTTACTGTTTTCAGGTCTTTCTCCAGCAAGGTCCACAAGACTTAAGGGTTTTTACTTCCCTCTACTGTTCTTTCAACAGAAGGGAGTTTTCAGGAGAATTTTATCTGAGCACTGATTTGTCCTTCTCATTGCCAGCGGTGATGGCATACACAAACACCGCACCTTTGATTAAAGAAATTAGTATGTGTACAGAATACCCCAGATTTCATTTGCACTTTCACATGTGGTGCTCTACTTGGAAGAACCCTGTGCAATTACTTTTACTGTGGCAAAGCCTTTTTTGCAAAGTCCCACTGGTTTTGGTATTGTCTTGGAAGAATGGACAAACAAGGCTTCATTCTATAAGGAGAAGGAATTCAACTGTGATATTACTCATGACACATGAAACAAGACTGTTCTTTAACCAAACAGCCCGTCACAAACAGGCCAGACCTGTGTCTCAATACTGATGTAAAGTAGTAGTCTAGCTGAAACTAAGGTTTCCTCTATGTGCCTTTTGTCACCCTTTCCATCATGAGTGACTGTCTTTTGCTGTTACAATAACCAAGTCCTTGAGGATGACCCAACTATAAATGACCTTATATTTTTGCTCACATTTGTGAAATGTGAAGAAGTTGGCTAGATTCTGAAATCCTGAAGTGTCATTCTTAAATTTATATGGATTATTTTTGGAAGGGGGAATAAACTGCATAGTTCACAACACCAACTGAACACCACCTTCATGTCACAGAAGCATTGTGTGAGGAGGCCTGAAGAAAGAAATGACATTTGCATTTCATACATTAGGGTTAGCATCAGCTTATTGTTCTGCAGTAAAAAAACATCCTTATAGAAAGAAGACAGGACTCTAACTTACTCATCTAGAAAAGTAAATGAAGAGGAGGTTGCATCTTTGTATGTTCCTAAGTCATGTTCCTTGGCTTAGTCCCTGTTTTTTCTGATCCTGTGGATGAGATTTAAAGAACTTCGGTCTTTCAATTGTTTCTAACGAAGTTCCTAAGAAAAACAGATATAAATGAGTGTCCTTTTTCCTAAAGGTGCTACTTGCAATTGGACTCTCTTTTATCAAAGCAAAAAGGGATCAAGTGATTTTAAATATTTGAATTCTTGGTTATATAATTTCAGAAAAGCTCATGCCTCCATCAAATATCACTGTCAACTGTGATGAAATTAAAAATGATTGCATAATTCAATGGCAACGACCTCAAACAAGTCATTCTACCACAGACAAGTGTTTTAAATATGAAATCAACATAAATTATAAGGTAAGAGGAATTTCTTCACCTACATTTAACAATAATACATATGTTTGCATTTACCAGTACACATGGGTAAAAAGAAAATCAATATTTCTTATATCACAGAATCATAGAATGGTT
>NW_010240363.1:32455-42773 GCF_000690775.1 Eurypyga helias | reverse complement strand
TTCTATGATTCTATGATTATTTAGAAACTAACTGTTCTAAAACTGTAAGTATTTCAAAACAGACATATTTTAGGAAAAAAAAATCCATAGAATTTTTGTGAACACCAGACTATACATGAAAATTAGGACATGATTATGCTTCCCTAATTTAAAAAAAAAAAAAAAAAAAAAAAAACCAAACCAAACACCCCCCCCCCCCCCCAAAAAAAACCAACAACAAAAACCCGTCACCAAACCTGTTTTATTCAGACAGGCATCTTCCCACCAACCTAGTTCTCAATGGGGATAAATTTAGCATTTGACATAAGCAAAGACATTTAGGATATAGTTTTTTAAAGCAACAGCTGCTGTGTGTGTGCCCAGCTCATTTTGACTGGTGGTGCTTAACTCCCCTGACACTTACGAAAATTCTAATCCTTTTTTCCACAATTGAAATACTATGTAATAATTGAAAATGGAGACTATGAATGAAAAATTAAGTACATCACAGGGTTATCTTTGCTACAGACTGTAAATACTGCAATCATATAATGTGGCAAGTTGATGAACTGCTTTAGGAAAATGTTATTTCTTTATGGCAATTCTAGCTTAAGTCAACACTGCAACAATGAAGGTCTTGAAACAAGCATACTGAGAAAACAAGTGGTTATATATGTTCCCTGAAGTTCAAGATCTCACTTACATCCTTGGTGTATGTGCATAAATCTGATAGTACATACAAGTTATATTCTTAGTTAGATCTATTATCATTACATGATCTTGGATATTTATTCACATGAAACATTTTTCACTACAAGGTCTTCAGCTATTACAATATATTGACAATAAACCCACACCGAAACAGAGGACAAAAACATAGGATAATTTACACATTGCTTTATATTCTTTCACGATCTATTTTTAGACAGGTTTAGCAGAGTTAGGCAGAGGCCTAACCATTATAACCCTTAGAAAGTGGAGGGCACCATTATCAAACTGGTTTGCTTGTTCTATCTTCTCCACAGAGAATATCCATGGGAACCTGGAAGGCCTTCATTTGGCTAGACCTTCTCCAGCTCGGTGTACTCCCTCTCAGTAATAAGTTCCTTAGAAATTAAGCTTCTGGTAGACTTTTACAATGAAACATATTAGGTTAAAAGTAAGGAACTCAGTTTGGTTGCCTGGAATCTGGCATGGAGAGCTAATGTGTAAACTTTATCACCTTCCAAAAGAAGAATATAAGAAAAACCTGTGATTATTAATTTAAAAAAAAAGAAAAAAGAGCAAGGGAAGACTTGTTTGTAGAAAAAGAAAGAGAGACGAATTGAGATTAAGTTAACAATTAAGAAAGGTAGAATTCTGGAAATATCATCTAAAAAATAACAGAAATTACATAAATGACTAATTTGTCTCAACTCTATTACCCAGAGCATAGTGTTCAGTTCAGAAGCAATAATCAGACCTAAAATTAATATTCACAGGTTTTGCCTCATCTTTCAAAAACTGCAAGCTGTCTTTTTATTCAGTAGGCATCCTCCAGGGCTGCTTCTGTTTTTTCTCAACATTGAAGGTCTCAGGGCAGTTTCTGAGGAGGGAGGAATGCATATACTTCCGCTCTTTGTTCTTTGCCAAAATGTCTTCTAAATACAGAATATGTACAGTTTTGTAGATAGACTCATTTCATATTTAGGTATTCTATCTTTACTTGCCTTACTGACATGTCAGTGGTTCTCCCAATTAAAAAAGGCCTTTACGAGGTATAATAAACTGTATTATTTCTCTGTTCACCACAACAAAAAAAGCTATCATAGTATATGCCAAGTGTTTGGGGATTTTTTTCATTAAAGACAATGTGTACTGACTAACAAGTGTAAAATATTATTATTGCTAAACAAAAGGTCTTTTTTTTCCCAAATGTTTCCATTATCACTACTTTAAAATGTGAATACATGTTTCATATTTTCTTATTTTCTCCTCCAGCTGAACAGCCCAGCTGTTCTGCATCTTCTGTACTTCTATACCAAAGTGGAAGTCAATCATAAAGATGACTGAAACCCTTTGGCAAAAGAGCAAGGAAGGGGAGTCTTCTATGAAAGCTGCATATCCGCTGCCCTTTCAAGCAAAACATGGAGACTATTTAGATCAAACTCACTGTCCCTGATCTTCAATATGTTCGTGACATTCTCACCTCCCCTTCATCAGTGACACTGCAGCAGGTCTTCACCCATTGTGCTTAAACACAGCCTTTCAGTAAAAACTCTTGCTCCTGCCCCTTGCCAGAAGGCATGATCTATTTTAAGGTTAGGTGGAGGTAGGCACTAAGGACTTGTTACAGAACTGTGACATCAGGAGTGGGAAGCTAATGATTTGTGGTAAAAACCAGACAAGTGGTGCAGCGGAGCTTGAGTAGGTCTTGAGAGTTCATCCAAAGACACACCCCCTACTAGTTGTCTTAAATCCTATCCTAAAGTCGAAATAAGATTTGTACCCAGCAGTTAACAAAGCTCCATACAACTTCCTCTCAGGATGAAATGTTTTCAGTAGACATTGAATTTTGCTTAAAGATGTTTCCCTCAGAATTATTACAGAATTAAAGACTAGGATCTTGCACAAAGCAAAATAAATAATTGGTTGCAAAGGACTTTTCAAAATATGTAGTGACAGGACAAAGGGTAACACATTTAAATTGAAATCAGGGAGGTTTAAGTTGGACATCAGGAAGAAATGGAGAGGGTGGTGAAACACTGGAACAGATTGCCCAGAGAAGCTGTGGATGCCCCATCCTGGAAATGTTCAAGGTCAGGCTGGATGTGGCTGTGAGCAACCAGAGGCTTTGAGCAACCTGGTCTAGTGGAAGGTGCCCCTGCCCATGGCAGGGGGTTTGGAACTAGATGATTTTTAAAGTCACTTCTAACACAAACCATTCTATGATTTTGAATCAAGACTTCATTACTTCCTGGGCTAATATAGATGACTTGCTTCCCAAAGGCTTATTACTTTGCCAGGTGGTAATGCATGGCATACTGTCTTTCAGGGAATAAGGCTGAAATATGTTGCAAGACTGTGTATGTATGTGATCTGAGTATTAAAACATCCTACTGAAAACATACTGTGATACCTTTAAGAAGTTAACCAGGCTTTACGCAGGAGAGAGAGTAATGTTTACATTAATGTGATAGGAAAGAAAACTCATGTTTAAAATACCCATAATTCAGAATAAGTAGAGCACACATACAGCAAACCTCTGAAGTTTCACAAATTACACTGTTATCACTGTCTTTCCTTCTCTCCTACTGTGTGGTTTAATCACTTGCCTTTAATTGGACTATAAAGATATCATGTCAAAGACTATGTTTTCCTGTATATGTTTGTACAGGACCTAGCACATTAGGTCTTTGATCCTGCCTGGGACATTAAGGTAATACTTCAGAATAATCTGCACACTATTTTCAGAATATTATATAGCCACCTGCAAAACTGGTCAAATAATGAATAGATCTGAATAATTTATTTTAAGCAAAAGGTTCTAATTAATCAGATAAGTTACCAGCAATTAATAATTTAACAAATCTAACTGTAGGGAGCAATCTTTCACTTGCAGGGGAATGAACCAGATGACCCAAGACCTTTCCAATTTCTAACTCTCATTTCCTAGGAAATAAAAATTTTAAAAAGTCAGTGACAATTGAGAATTTTTGTATAACCAAAACCTCATTTAAACCCACAATTTTCCTGAAGGCAGAATGAGACATGAGAAAGGGTACCATGGAGATTCCCAAGAGGCTCAGAAAATGGAAACCGTGTACCAGCATCTCTGTGGAGAAGTTTTGTCCTTGATACATCTGAGAGAAGCCACAAAAATTGTGTTCTTGCCCTCTCACCTCACACTGGAGCTCCATAATAAGCTCTTTCCTCTAAAGTTCCAGATACAACAATCAAAGCTGAAATTTTCACATACCTGCATACACAGCAGACTTTTCCCATACACATGTTAACATGCATTTTGTTCACCATGGTTTCATCACCCGCCTTCTCTAACTTGACAAAAGCAAACAAACAAACAAAAAAACTCACCAAATCCAAAAAACCAATTTGAATTCTGCGTATTTTATTACTTCACATAATAACATATTTCCAAAGGCAGCTTTTGAACACATTTGTTTGATGAACATTAGCAAAAGCATGATCTGCTCAGATATTCTCTGAGCAGAAGGCTACATTTTCTTGAGTTCATTATCTGCTACAAATTATTTGCTTAGCTCTAGTGAGTCTCAAAATACTGAGCTTCTTGTATCTGGACTGGGGGCTGAACCCATCTGACAGATAAAGCAGTTGAACTGTGCTGATGAGCTCCAAAGAGAGCCAAACATCTGTCCCCATTTTGCTGTTGCATGTTCCCGACAGACATTTATGTATTAAGTCTATTTATCAGACAACACTTTGTCTAAGCCAAGATATAGTCAGCCATTATAATAGGATATATCACTAATATGGGAATATGAATGATTGCTACTTTGATAAGATATTTATATCAGAATACAAGCATTGCCATTTGGCTTATCTTCAATAATGCCAGACATTCTTCATCATATATAAACAGGATCTCTCATAAGAGTGATATAGTCACAGTTATGCAGAATGTCCCCTTCCTTTAGGGTTACAAAAAGGAGATAGTGCTGTCCTGTGTTCTAGTCCCAGACTGACTTTCATCCTGAGAGATATACGAGCTGTTTCTCTGCAAGCACAGAGCATTGCCTGCTCTTCCCAAATGTGCATTCGGTGACTACCATGTAGAACACAAAGTACTTTTAAAGATTTTACTTGATACAGAAAAAAATTGCAGCAGTGTCTCCACCCCCAACTCCATTATGCATTCATATTTTTATTTAAGATGTTAAACAAGAAGGTTGAGGAAAGGAGGGGTGCTCCTATTGAAGAAGATATCTCATTGTGTATTTTTCTTCCTTTTCAGCAGAGGCATGATAAGATTCATTGGCTGATGGTGAAGCTAGACTTACTCAGCCTTGAAAGTCACAAAGGTAGTTTCATATTAGAATGATGTTAAAACTGCAAAGACTCCATCTTTTAGCATCCTGACAGTGTAGTTACAAGCTCACTGATTGTGAGTGAGAAGATTGACAACATGTCTCTTCCAGGATTTGGGTTTATATATCCAGAAGATTTAGCATGAAAAGGACCATCTGGGAAAACCTTCAGGTGATACTGGCAAAGTTTTTGAGGACAAGTTTTATACCAGACCAGCAATTTCCTGCAATGTGAGGCCATTGTTCAAATTTGATATTTTCTCTTAGCTGCTTAAGACAGCAAATACTTGTGAGGTAAAAGTGGTGTATGTTGAGAAGGAATTATTGATGATTCCTTCATTATGAACCTTATGATGTGTTCATGTATTGTATTAAACATATTAATGGCACTTGTTATTTATTTTACTGATTTTTTTTTTCCATGTTAAGCCCTTAAATTAATGTTGGGAAGGTATATGTATGTAAGTGTCAGGGAAGAAATACTGATACCATAGGAATTAGAAAACCAATAGCAGAAGAAAATTTCCACCTAGAAGTCACTTTTATGAGAACTGGTTTTGCAAAAAATACTCAGTGAAACGAACTGGAAAGAGATTGGAAGAAATACTGATAATGAAAGTAATAAATATGTAATAAATATGTAGGATAATAGTCAAAGATTAAGATGTGGGAAGTTAATAATTTAGATAAAAAAGTAATCCCATTTGAAGTATTTTGTAAGCAATAAAAAGAATATTTTGGTTTTTAATGTTGTACTTGTCAATACACTAGTTTGACGCTGAATTCGGAAGAAGTAAATGAAATGCCTAGACAAATATCTGAGAAAATATATAAAGAGCATATATTTTTATCAAGAGGACACAATAGAAAGCAGAACAATTGGAAAACTATAAAATAAAGTAAATAAAGTAAATAAAGTCAGAAAGTATTGTTTGTCTGTTTGTATTTTATATTGACAATCAATAAAACAAACAAACAAACAAGTGTTAAAAGCCAGGAAAAAAAATTGGCTTTGGAAATACCTTTAGAGAGATGTTGCTCAAAATGTATTGTGGTATTTCTAGATTTTAAATGTTGATATCACATTTTGTTCAAATCATCTACCATCATCATCTATCTATCATATCTTAAACACCATTCAGAACATTCCAAGCAGTCTATTGAAGAAATGCTTAGTTTGTGATAGAGATAACAGTAGAGTACTTTGAGGTTACCATAAAATAATACTCCAAATAATTTTAGAATAATTTAAACTTACTAACGATATTACTTTTATGACCTATTGCAATTATTAGTATGCATTTTTTTAAATTGGTACAAAACTGAGTTCTGTGAACAAATAAGTATAACATAAACAACCTTATGATGAATAATGCAAGAGTGCAGGCACTTAAAATTTTTCTTTGCTTGTCAACTCCTCCATTTTACTAACTCACTGTTTAAAAGCCTCTGAAAATGTATGTACTAAGATAAAAGACCAGAATGTATTGCACATAAAAATTGCTGACAGGGTATTAAAACACACAGAAACAACACAGAGATTTTTGGGTGTTTTTTTTTTTTTTACTTCTCATATTCCAAAATGTAGTTTAAATTTAACATTCGGTCTATAGGTCTGTCCAATCACTTTCCCAAATGAGTTTCACAGAACTGCTGCTAATGTAGTCCCTGGATTTAAATGAAGGGGAAAAAATCCAGAGGAAAAAAGCACCATGAATACAGTATTCCTGCACAAATTATAGCTGAACATCAGGCATTACACCTTCAGGGCAATCTATGCATCTTTTTAACACAAACTCTCTCAGATGGGTTTGTCTGGAAACACTAAAAGCACTTGGGCCAAGGATGTCAGCATTAAAAATACAGGAGTGGCTGGAAATGCTGTTGTGTGTCAACCTTTATTTGTCCTTTAAACCAAGAAAAAAGAACAAATGTATGCCTGTAGGCCAAATGCAGAAGGTTGTTTTGTTTTGTTTTGTTTTTTTTCTCCCTCCAACTTATATGAGGTTTGTACAATGAATTGTAATAGAAGGTTCAGATGACAAAAATTACAGTGGTGTAGCCAAGAAAAATACCCATGGGGCTTTCTGCTTCCCTTGTGCCCGGCCTGAACTATCAGATCAGCCTTCTGGACTCAAATGCAACACTGTCAATAGGAATACATCATCTTTTTTGTGGTGTAGAAGAGCTGTCGGTTGCAATTCCCATTATTCCAAGGCCAGGATTTTCCATTAGTGTAGCCACCTGCTGGGTTTCTCTACTCAGGTTTAATGGAGTCTGAATTTGAATTTATCACCATCTGTGGGAAGACAGGAAATGAGAGGAGCATCACTAATTCCTTTCTTCATTTACTAAGCATAAGCATAATCTTTATAAGGAGATAGGCAGAAGCAGCAGTGATCAGGGAGACAGAGAGAATATTTTAACTGATATTGACATCAGAGTTCCAGACCAAGAAAAATGCTGTCTGTTCCTCAGCCACAAAAAGAATGTTTTAATTTCCTATGTAATGTTGTACCAAAACATGCAGATATGGGATACTATTTCATTTTTTCTTCCAAGGAGGTCTCTAAAGATTTAATAATTTAGACTATTAAAAAATAAATAAATTAAAGGTTTGGAATGTGAATAAGTTCTCAGGAAGAGTTAAGAACACTAAATGATAGTTTGTTTATTAAAAGGAAGATCTGAAATCATCAGTTTACATATTTTGTTTTTGTTCTCTCCTGCCCCAAAACAAAAATTTGAAACAAAGCATTAAGGAAGAAAATGGAAACATTCAATTAAAAGAACTGTTCAGTACAAGGGTAACATGAACAACTGAAAAATTATGGCAAAAAGCAAAACTCCTGTTTCAACATGAAAAAAATATGTTTTTATTATAGCATACTCAAAACAGATAATAGAGAAGCATTTTCCTGACTAAA
This sequence comes from Eurypyga helias, assembly GCF_000690775.1. Lineage (NCBI taxonomy): Eukaryota > Metazoa > Chordata > Aves > Eurypygiformes > Eurypygidae > Eurypyga > Eurypyga helias. The sequence goes on along the minus strand of NW_010240363.1, from coordinate 34,822 downwards.
TATCACAATGAAGACACTTTGTAATGCTTTCATGTGGCAATGAATCTCAATTTTGATGTACCTGTGGGCTAGGAACCACAATTCTAATCCACCTAACTGTATATTTTGTTGTTCCTGCCTACTGAGCCTGCGATCTATGTGCTTGTCATTGTTTGAAAATAGTAACTGGTGCTTTGGAGTGGGCAGAAGAAAAGGAGGAAGTTAAACAATGTATATTTTTAAAAATCTTATGTGATATCTGTCTGCACTCGTCAAAGGGGTCCTGACATCCAATCGGCATTTATGAAGGGGGTGCCATGAGTTCAAGCCTTTCTCATGAATTTTCCTCCATGCTTGTAATCTTTGGATTTATGATCTTGAACTTGTGAGGCCACTCTCTTGTCATGTAGGTCAACAAACAAGTTTGAGGAACTTAGATCATCTAACGGAATGTTATCTATTGCAGTGAAGAAACAATTCCAAGGAGGGGGGAAAAACAATGAAACAGCCAAAAAAAAAAACACCCAACCAAGACCAAAACAAACCCTGAATTTTTTCCCTCTTTCCTTTTCTTTTTACTTTTAACCTATCTATATTCCTCTTCTATCTGAGCAGTTTTGTACATTGTGCTGTGACAAAGTAAAAAGCTTACAAGTTGCCTATTTTAGTGAAAATCATCTGACGTTGGGTCCAAAATGAGGCAGCGGACAAAACCAAAACATTTCTGATTGCTTGGTGATTAAACTGGATGGTTGAGTTTACCTTGTTTCATCACAGTATTGCTAATTTCCAATTTGTGATTTGTCATAGATTGCTTGGTCTTGTCATAACAGGAGATATTGTAACATGGCTGATAATTCTACCACATTTTGATCTGTAGACAAGGATTAGCCACAAGAATGACTCTTGGTCATTCTTATATGTTTTGGTTTCATTATGTTTGCCTCCCATTTTTGTATTGCAGCTACTGCAGTTTGTCTAAGCTTAAAAATCAATAATGAAGCACTAGCATGTTCATGTTGCCCAAATGACAGCTTTCTCATTAAATGTTATTAATTGCCTTTCACCATGTGCATCCTGAGATTTGGTGACTATTTTTAATTTATTTACTAAGACGACACTATTGTGGGCTCATAAAGAACCTTTGAGATTGGTACAGCCTACATTTAAACCCCCATGAAGCCTTTTCTCTCAAGCAGACTGTCAGTTGACCAGATTCTTGCAATGATTTTTGAGTCACTGGGCAAAGTTTTCATTGAAAAATATTAAGAACCTATGATGCTAATAGAAAATAGAGACACATTTCTGCGAGTAAAGTCTAATGAATGTCCTTCATACTAAAAGTTTATTGGTTCTTGATCTATTAAAGCTGAAGTCTACTGGAAGTTTTTAATCTGATCTCATGTAGGCAGAGGATGGATATTGAAGGACAGGTCTTTATACTTCCTGCATAGAGGAATCCCAGTGGCCTCTGTGTAGATTATTATGTGACACCGCCCAATTTCTGGAGACCTAGGAATTTTTAAAAGGCTTTTGAATGTATGCAATATACAGAATCCCAGCCTTCACCTGACCTGCATGTCTGAACCTTAGTATCACAGAGAAAAATAACTAAATGAGTAGGTAACTGTGGCTTGCCTGTTTTGTATGATGTCACACATATGGTTATGGTTATTCATACTGAGGATGGCAACTCTAGTGATTCAAGACTAACACAAGAAAATCTGTCAGCTTTAGTTAAACGAACATTGTTATTACCTCAGGTCAAGCAGATGGAGGGCAAACTTCTCTGTTGGATTCTGCTGCTCTTTAATTAATGTCCACATTTGTTATGTCAACATGATGCATCACATTTAGTTTAAAGGTTTGTTTTATTCCTAGTACAAATGCCTATAGAATTGAATTTTCTACATTCTAAGGGTTGATCTGGAAACAGAGGAGCTGAGATGGATGAAGATTCATTCAGTTATATCTTGGAAGAACACAGTTAAAGAAAATGTTTTAATACTACTATAATATTTCTTACATTTTCTTCTTTTTTGCATGAGTGTTTAGTACATTACTACTAGCAGTTTGCTAATCAAACCCACATTCCAATGGCAAAGGGAGATGTTCCTTCTCTGCATCTATATTGATGTATTTATGACAGTGAAATAAATGGAGTAGAATAATTTTACATTCAGTAAATCCTTTTCTCTTTTTTGTTCTGGAAAATAAGAAAAACAAACAAACTGTATCTTGTAGAATACTTCTTTGGAACATTTTTTCCACATACAAAAACTATGAAAATAACAAAAAAAAAAAAATTAATTGCACCATTTTATATATATTTTATTTATATATGTTTTTTCATGGTAGATACATTAAAAAAAAAAAAAAAAACAAACA
>NW_010240363.1:32065-32440 GCF_000690775.1 Eurypyga helias | reverse complement strand
AAAACTCACCAAAAAAATCCACACCACAAACGAAAAAGTAAATAGTCTGAACACCTCACTTTTGTCATTTAAATCCTAGGAAGCAAAAAGAATTTGTTGACAGTTGCCAAAATAATAAGAGAAAAATTGTGATGCTTCAAAAAAACAAAAAATAAATAACAAAAAAACCCTGCAGTGCAAAGTTCTTCCTTAAACACTTGGCAGACCAATATTTGCACCCCAGAAATCAGTTTTCCACAGTGTTTGTAAGCATTTGATATTGCAACTTTGTTGCATTTATAAAGAGATTTTCTGGCAATTGTTTGCTGACATTAAGGAATTATGTGTCTCTTTTTTCAAGATTTCAGTAAGGATTATTCCTTATTGGATGGTTGT
>NW_010240363.1:19785-32020 GCF_000690775.1 Eurypyga helias | reverse complement strand
GTAGACTGGCTGTGCAGGACAATAATTTAATTTAGAATGTAGTCTTGCACAGACCTCTCCAAATGAAGTGAGTACTGGGAAAGGAATCAGTGAAGTTCACAGTGGCCCTTTGCATGTGGTCAGTGTAAAAGTTTTATCTCATATTCTCGGCAGAACAATTAATTCATTTTACTACATTTTTATCTTATTCTTTTCACCTTCCATGAAAGGAAAAAGAGAAAAAAAGAAACAAAAAGTGAATTTTGGGGATTAGATGCAGCTGTCACAAAAACATTAATTTATACATGCTATAATAATATGTCTGCTCACATGTACATCACTAATTTATTTATATGTGCATATGTATCTCAAGATTTAATATAAGTATACATTTTTCAAAACATTAATAAATAATACAAATGTTCATTATGGTTCTGCACAATTATAATGCTTTAATTTGTTTACCTATAGTCTTTTATTATTATACTCATTTTCATTCACTTATCTGAAATATTCTGCTTTGAAAATGAGGAACCTTTCTTCGTAAGACAAAGATTGTTTTTGTTAGAAAATGAGAAAAATAATTTCAAGTTTAGAGTGGAGTTACAGGATGGTGAGCAGGAATATACACTTGCCAGTTCAAAGATATATGGCTTGATCGATTACATTTCTGCTACAGAAACCTGAACAAAACCATGATAGTTTAATTATATAAAAAGGTTAAGAATTTCCATCTGAGATTTGCTTTTAATGATCTTGCAGATTGTCTGGCTGGAGAAATTGAAATTTAGACTTCAAGTAATCAGTCATCCTGGCTATGTAGACAGGTTTGATCCTTGTCTCTTTGCTTTGTAATAATGTTTTTTATTTAATTTCTTCTCTCTTCCTGCCAGTTTTCCAAGACAAGCACTTCACAACAAGAAAATTTTTTTCCTTAATTAGCTGCCTTCTCCCTGGATTTGTACAATATGAGGTGAAGAAATAACTGTTGTCCTAACAACCCAGTGAAAATTCCCTACAACGTAAGTCTGGTTTGGAGTTGTTACCTGGAAGAGCCTTCTCAGCTGTTGAGGTTGTAGAAAATCAAATTCTTGTGAAGAGTGGGTTTTTTTGTTTGGGTTTGTGGTGTTGTGGTTTTTTTGTTTGTTTGTTTTTTGTTTATTTGTATTTGAGTTCCCCCATGACCACTGTGCATAGCCTGTACTATAACTCCCCTGGTTCCTCCCTAGGACATCCTGCATATTTTCTCCTATGTGATTTTTCACATATTACCTCCATACACCTTTAGTCCATGTTTGCAATTTGACACACTCAATTTGACATAATCAATTCCTATATTATTAGATTCCACTTTGTTATTGACATTCCACAGATGTAGCAATATACACCATTCTAGGTCTCCTGGTACCCTGCTTTGAAATTTCTGTCCCCACTCTACCTTGACTCAGCTGCCAATCATTCTTACCAGCTCTGGTCTACTTATCTGCTTTGTCCTACAACAGAGAAGGGGAATGGAGTGAGACAAGTGGCCCTCTGCCTCCCTTTCCTTTGCTCTAGCTAGCAAGTGCCTTTTCAAGATCTGTGTGTCCTGGGATTAGGTTGTACAAGGGAACTAAACCCAGGATGCAAGGAAAAACAAAAGATTCTCAGGACCATATTTTTAATATTAATTCTAGCATGAAGTTTTAGGATTGAACATCAGGTAAACTAAATGTGAAAAAGGAGTAAGTAAATGGAATGACAATCTAAGTTCTACTTATGATGCCTTGGAATGTCTTTGATCTTTGTCTCAAAGGTTTAATAATAGCATGATATTTTGTGATGGTGGAACGTGTGTGATTGCAGGAGTCATAAAATATTCTACTGTCTTTAATCTCACTACTCTCCACTGTCTGGTCATTATAAACTGTACTAAGTAGAAGATCCTGCAACTTTGACACCTTCAGTGTTCTGTCTATTTTCAGTGTAGAGAAAACAGATGTCAGGCAGGTTTTCCAGACAGCTGTCGTAGAAATTAAAAAAAAAAAAAGGGAATTAACAAGATCTGTGTGAGAAGATGTCCCCTCCAGTTGCAAAATGGAATAAGACTGTATTTGCTGTGTGACATTTAAAACATGGCTCAGATAAATTAGAGGGGAACTATTTCCAGAACTGAAGCTCCTAACAGAAAATCTTCCTCTGCTGACCTTCCCACTGAATGTCTCTATTTCAGCTTCTGTCATCTAGCAAGCACTATCTGCATCTAGCTCTCAGACTCATTAACTTTCTCTAGCTTTTAGTCTTCCAACTGCACCATTAAAAGTGTTTGGAAGAACATGTGACAGCACTTGAATTGATTGGTGACTTGAGAAATCTGTCAGTACCATGTGCGAATTCAGCTAGTGTCTCGTCCTCTTCAATCACTTCTGAATGTTTGAAGATCAAAGAGAATAATATTTTTTCTATTAAAGTTCCAGATATTTTTTGAATTCTGATATTCCATACAAAGCATGCACATCTATATGTAGGAGCTTAGGTGTTTCTACTGACTAAAACTCTTGATACAGATCATAGCATCTCAAGAAATACTGTAAAAGGCATTTGTTTTTATGTGTTCCCACTATTAAAGTTATTACCTGTTTGACCAGTAAAATGTCTTGAAAAGTTAACTTGCCTTTGAAATATGAATATGTTAGACTTTGAAGCTAAATTTGAATATGTAGATACAAAATAGAAAGATATAAATCCTATATTTAGTGAAATTCCAACACATCATCTTCATGGGAAACATCTTCATTTGTTCTTCATGCCTGCCCATGTGCTCTGTCCAACAGATGTAGCTTGTCATTGCTAAGGCCATAAAATTCCAACTCTGGTTTTGTACTGTTAATATAATTTACAGGATTGTATTGGTGAGATATTTAAAATAGAGACACAACATCCCTTGAAATGTTTTTAATATAGCTCAATGCAGTATACTTCAGTTAAAAATTTGCTATTACAATTTTAAAATTCAGTAAATACATCAGTAAGCGGCCTTTGGTTGGAAACTGGGATTTCAGATCAGTACATTTCAGAGACTCTGAAGCAGAGGTGACCGGCTTGAAGAACAAAGAGCCTGTAGAATAAAAAGTGTTAGGGGAAGAAATTAGAGCCTAAGTACTCAGACAAGAGGTTTTAATAATGAGAATAGAGGAAGACAGTTGTGCCTAAAGAAAAATATTGAACCCAAAGGAAGTGAGTATGTTTAGCATCTGGAGGCAGTGGATCCATCACAGTCAAAAAAGTAATGTGATGAACTACAAAATTATGCTAAACCCATGGAGACCAGTATTTAAAAGCAATTTTTAAAAAAATAGATGAATATTAAACCATGTCAAAGTACCATATATCAAACACTGCAGGCTGAGGACCTGTTGTACATAATTTTTGTGTATACACCAAGGAAGCAGAGAGGGAAAAGGAAGAATACAAAGACATAAGAAAGGCGATTAGGAAACAGTAACAAGTACACAGGCTAAGCTAAGTGGATGGGAACTCTATTCTCTCACTGTCCATCACAAAAAAAGCAATTCCAAACTTTAGCCTCTTTCTACAGTTAATTGCTGACAAAGTGTGGTATACTGACTAACAGAACTACTCATACACTTCTTACTACTGTTTTTTGGCAACCAGCTGCATCCAGCAAATAGTTATTCACACTGTAATCAAAGTTCTTTCTGAAAACCCTCTTGCAGAACTTAATGTTACACATTCTCTATTTGACCAGTCATTTTCTAAAGACAATCCAGCAAATGCCCTTTCTCTTTCTTACAATGTGGATTAATTAATATTGTTAGTTCACTTGAAAATAAAAGAAAAAGGAAAAGGAATAGAAGAAGAAAAAGTAAAAAAAAAAAAAAATTAGTAAAATAATGGTAAGCTGATACCCTGAACTGAGGTTGCCAGTGCAGCTCTTAACACGCAGATTGTCAGAAATTGTGCCTCCTTTGCATGATGTTCTCAGTATGAATTTATTCAAAGCAGTCTCTGCTGAAAATCTGAAATTATTTACAGTGCTCATTCTGTGAAACACGAGTATAGTATGAAATGGCTTGATGCTCTATGACCACAGAAGAGAGTTCCAAGTAGCCTATGTTGTAGAGTCACAATACTACCCCAACTGAACAAACAAATCAGACTTTACCATAGGGGCAACTGTATCCAACTCTGGAACTGTATTGCCTAAAATTGCTATCTAAACAAGAATATTTGGGCAGAACAAATTATCTTGGAAAACAAGTTTCCCCAGGACAAAATGTATTCTTGTTCAATCAGAGTGGTATTTGTGCTGTGCCTCCTCTACATGTAAACAGGGAAGAGATCCTCTATGAACTTTTAATATAATCCAGGCTCCTAAGACATGCACGCATTTCCAAAAAAATATATTCTTCCCTCCATTTACAGTTGAAAAATATTTTCATTACTTTTTATGGGTATTTACAAGGAATTAATTTCCCTAGAAGTTTTCTCTCCTTGAATTCCAAAGTAGTGAAAATGCCAAGCTCAACCCTGTATAAAACAACATTACTTGCACTTGCAGTTTACAAGAATTTACCAGACATATCATAATTGTATTTCAGTGGGCCAAGGGCTGGAAATGGTGAGCATTTTTCCATTTACCTGCATTGTTAATCAGAACTAGAATTTCCTAGTGTTGCAATTGAAATGAGTTATATCTTAATTTATGCTATGTGAACTGCATTTTTCAAAAGAAAAAATAATTGTGACTTTAATTGGAATAATCAAAAATATGTATAGTTATGTTGCAGACATTAAATTCTGCCAATTAAGGTCAACAAAGCAGAAAAATAGAAGTTTAAAGCTATAACACATCAGTCGTTGCTGGACTTTAACACAATGTTATGTGTAAAAGCAGAAAAATGTGTTTAGGATCACAGAGAGCTACAAACAGCCTATTTATTAATTTTCTTTCAAATTACAGAAGCACCTATACATTAATAATTTGGATGTCTGGAGCTCAATTAAAAGATAAAAATCACAAAAACAAAACCCAAATATCATATTATAGTGAGACTGTTCATGATGTAAGAAAAAAATATCAAATCAAAGCAGCAGGGGGAACAAATTCCCCAACCTATTTTAAAACAACCTTTTCCTGCTGCTATTACCCTCCCCTGACAGATAAGAAAATATGGTATGTTCACAGACATCCCCCTAATATTTTGACTAAAGCAGCATTATCTACTAAATAGTTTTTTAAATATTCTTCAAGAATTGGTCATTAGAACTATAAATTTTCTTTAAAGTGTTTGTGGGTTTTTTTGAACCGTGTTGACTGTTGAAAAAAACGAATGTTGGCAAGTATTTATTTTGTCAAATAATATTCAACCTACTTCCAATTCAGCTCATGCCAGTAGAGTTCCTGTGGGTCACAACCTACTTGTTAAAAAAATGTCTCTGCTGTGATGACTTGCATGATCCTTCTTTTTCTGTCTGCCTCCATAGCTGCTCTGTGTTTCTATGAAGCATTTATCATCAAACATAATGCATGCCTCCTAAACAACAGCCAAAACAATAACACTTCAACGGTTCAGTTCTCTCTTTATAGCAAATAGTTCTTGTTCTTTGCCTCTCGAAGGAGTATTCCCACTCTAGGTACATACAAACCCAGTTTGTTACTGTGGTGGCAGAAGTATTAGCAAGAATATTATGGTTTATGTCTTGTCACGGTTTGTTTCTATTCTAAGTCCTGTTAGTGTGCTGCTTTTAGTTTAAACAGGTAGGAAGACACTATCCCCGTTTCAAAGAAATTTCAGTTTCAAGCTCGGTTTCAGCAAGGTGCAAAAGTATCTACTTAATGTAAAGAATAAATAAATATTAATTAGTAAATTCATGCAAAACTGAAGAAGAGAAGAAAATAAAGCTGGTGTGAACTAAAAAGTTTTTCAAAGCTTAACAATTACTTCAAGCTGACAAAACTTGAGATTGTTGTTTTCTAACATCCTACAGTTGTCTGGGAGACCCTGCAATACTCAGGCTTTTTATAAATCATATACCTGTGTGGACACAGCAATATTACGTACTTTTCTATGAAACAGCTATGAAACTTATATGTTCCTTTTCTTATCACTCTGTGACACTGAACAAGTGTCTTTTGTGCATCTTATGCTGGTAACCTGGTATCTGTTCTGCTTGCCTCATCAGAGATCTATAGAATATTAGTGAAACAGTCAAAGATAAACAGTCTTTATTTTCCAAATGCTCTATGCTTCCAGGCCAGAAAGGGCATTTCAAGCTTCACCCTAAACACCACAATCAATAGTTTTATTCCTTAGGCTTAACAATCTAGTGGGTATCACAACTTTACTCTTGTAAAGCACATACATACAGGAAGCAGGGAGTTTTCCCAGCGTGAAAAATCAATTTTTATGTTGGTGGGGGTTTTTTTTCCCATAAAAAAGAGGCCTAAAAGATTTTTTTGTACAAGTTTTAGAATGTTTTCGTTTATCTATTTCGATGGAGCAATACATGTATAATTATATATGTTATAAACATGCAATCAACATCCATTCTTCTCAGAAAACTATAGCTCTGTCCTAAAAAGAAACCCTGTAATTTCAGACACATATTCATCCCTTTCTGAGAGTTTAGAGATCTAAGGACTGCATAAACTCAGCAATCAGCAGATTATCACCCATTTGTTCACTGGGGATGGTTAAAAAACTTTAATAACATTAAATACATGCAAGCATTTTTCAGAGTTCATGTCTAAATAAATAATGACGAAATTAAAAACTAAATTACTTGAGACTGTAGAACTGAAATAAACTTTCAACTACAGAAAGTGAAAAGGGACCTTCAAATCACCCAATATATAGTCAAATAAACTTCTGTCTCAAGTTGGTGGAGATACAGAAGCACCTGCAGAAAGAGGCCAGAGAGAGCTCCTGAGCTATATCCTGCTGTGGATAGCTCTCTGAAGAAATCTCCCTTCAACTTGAGAAGCAGCCTCGTGAATCTAGACAGCTAATTTAACTAGTATACATCAGCATCTGAAGTTGAGGGATGCAAATACTCCATTAAAATCTGTATTAATAATTACATTTAAGGGTGTTATCAGTATCTGGCATGAGGCAGTATGCTGCAACTATTCCTTTTTTCTTTCCATGTAGGAGTGAATTGTATGTAAAAAAAACCCACATAAATACAAAAGAGGTTTAAAAAATTATCTTCTTTGTCAGTTGACTTAGCTTTAAATTTAGATATTTTTACACAAAATAATTAAGTCATGCAGTCTTACTTCTGGTTTGCCCCCCCCCAAAAAGATCCCCTTTAAAAGTAATTTTTACCCCCATAATTCAGCAATCCCTTTTGCACATGTCCTTAAAAGTGTTGGTTTTAATTTTCTCCAACTCTCTTCTTCATATATTTTCTATTTCTTTCCAGCATACATTTTCATTCCGCTTGCAGAATGTTTTCCATCTCTTGGTTTTCTTCAGCCTAGCATTCTATTGAGAGACCTTCATCAACCAAACATAGGAGACTCCCTGGTCATCTTATTTTTCACCACATGGTAGTATTATCTGTCCTCCCCAAAAGTCAGAAATTATTTAGTGTTTTACATATTCAGTTTACCTGTGTTCACTTGTCTTCTTTTGCCAGTGTCCTTAATTTAGTGTTCACCATTTTATGGATATAAGACTTAATCAGTTTACTGATCAATTACTTGAACTAACCTTTTTAATCATTGTTGTCATTGCTGATGTTAATGAACTCTGTCCCTTGAAGATGTTATTTTATTCTGTAAAGATACTTTTTCCAGGCTGTTCTGTATGTTTTCTTCGTTGGTTCTGTACAATGGCAGAAAGACACCTGAATTCACTGCCTGAAAATAGCCACGGTATCCCACCAAAGACAACCAGGTCTACAGCAGTACCCGAACAAATTAGCACACATTTTCACCTTTGGGAAGCCTAAGTTCCAGCTCAGGCCAATGGTTACATGAAGGACTCATGGTGTGACTACAGGACAAATTGCTTCGGGTATGGGTCAAGCCTGATGTTAGAATTGCAATCTTAGCCCAAACTTAGTATGTTTTACAGAGAGAAACACAAAGTCATGGCACTTTTTTACTGAAGATCTGCTCCTCCCCATATTTCCCACAATATGCATTCCACTGCATCCCAATCAGGGTTTATTTATTGGGATTTCTTACCACTCCAGACTTTGACTAGAAGTTCTGAGCAACCAGGGTGTTACAAAAGGTGGAGGGCAACATGAATATATTCAAGAAAACATTTATAAGTTGTGTTATTTTGGACTCCCAAAGCACACACATCTTACTTTATAGGCATATACACTACTTGTTTTTATTATAGCTAAGTGTATGTGTGAGAAAGGGACAGATGTATTTTCCACACATTCTTGAACAGATTTTAAATGAGCAAGTTTATCATTAGCCATACTCAGTCTGTTCTTAGACACATCTCTCCTACCAGCTACAGCTAGAAGATAAGTCTGGAAGGCTGCAATATAATTTGCTTTTTCTATTTAAAATAGAAAGCATTCAGTAATTGAGGTAGATTCACCTTTTATAGGGGAAGAGTAATGAAAGTAAAATAAAACAAATACTATTATTAGAATATTATATTCCAAATATTGCCCAGTCAAATCTCTTTTGCTTGCAAAAGCTGCATGCTAATGAAAACTATGTATACTAGTGAAAAGAATACATGGAGAAGAAAAAATGAACTATTTAGACAGATTTATTTCATGTCTTTTTTTGATATTCTAACTATTAAACTATATTTGCATGTGCTTATAAGTAAAACTATTTAGGGACAGTGAGACTAGTGATTTCCAAAATGGACTGAACAAGTGGCAGTGTGTATAAAATGAAGTCTTGACGGAATACTGCCAGTGTGATGGGGTGTATACCAACTGCAAGTGCACTTCTTTTTGTCAGCTGAGCACAGATATAACCTTTGTCTATGTAACTTCTTTGGTTGGACAATGAAACATTTTACTTGCATTTTTTGACACAATTCACATTATTTACCAAATGGATGACTTACCTTTACAAATAAAATTACAGTAGTTCCATAATAGCGGAATGATTCTTTATATATTCAAGCTTGATTAAACTGAGTTCAAGAGAGAAGGATTAAATGAGACTGTAAATGGAAACTCCAGAAAATTATTAATTTTATAGCCATCCTTACATGGGTTATGTCCTGGGGCTTTATTATAAAGAACAGTAAGTTCTCTAAAATGAAGAAAAAAATTAGAGAAATAAAGTAGATTATTTAGTTCGGTTTATATGTCTGGATTATTTCCCATACCCACGCCATGATCCTCCCCGACTCACTTCCCCCCCCTCCAAAAAATGGTTGCCCCTCATTCACAGAGGTGATCTAAGATCTGAAGCACAAAAGAATTCTCATCTCACATCAGAAGGAAAAGAGCATTACATTTTCTTCTGATGCAGTGTAAACAATCCTAAACAGTCACTTAATCAGATTTTGTGTAAGAATGTAAATATTCTGTCCATGGACTGACTTTCCTTAATTTTTCTCCATCTTCATATCCAGCTTTATTTATGAGATCTGCTTATCTTTAGACTGCAGTGGTTACCTTCATGCACTGATTGCTATTTTCCATGTTGTCCAGCACCACTGAATTTTCAGCCTTGTGCAATTTTGTGTCTGAAAACACACGTAACAAGAAGATAGGTGTATATTTTAAAACAAACAAACAAACAAACAAACAAACAAAACCAAAAACCAACTCCAAACCCAAACCCACTCATTGTTCAAAATCAATAAAATTATCCATTTAACTCTGTTTATTGCTACTATTGCATGTTTAGAATCTAAATTTCACCTCAATATCAGAAATGCAGAATTTTTCAGTTTCTTGAGAATGAAGTTACATAGTTAGATTAGTATAACATGGCACCCAAACCAAAATATTACAAGCAGTAGTAGCATTACACTTTGTTTTTCAGAACATCTTCTGCGTAGCTTCAGAAAGGAAAAATTCTGTACCTTTGAAAATCTACATAGATAAGAATATAAAATTGATAAGAATGATTTTTTTTCATTGTATCTATTGCCAGTCAAAACTTTTGTATTCCTCGCCTTGAAATTACACTTTCTGACACTTAAGATATGTATCCGAAAAGGGTAGTTAATTTAAGTAATTTTGTCTTTTTCTCTCAATGTACAAGGTCATTAATTGCTATTGGGACCTTCATAAACCCTAGTCTGCTGATGGGGTGAGAACTCTATTGTTAAATGTATTATGGCAGGGTTGTCTTCAGAGATTGCCTGCTTGATTGCTTTGTAAAGGCCCAATGGCACACAGCAATTAAAATCCATAGACCTTTATAACCCTACTGATGTTTTATGGGCCTTTTTGTGTCCTTCGGTGTGGTTTACCATTTGTGTGTCTCCCAGTGGATCTTCTTTTCAGAACTCAAAGTAGAATTTTTTTTTCTGGAGTGATAAAGCTAGTTATACATCATGTGAAAGGTTAATGACTATTTTCAAAAAGAGCATATGTTTAATGTCATAGGGTGAAAGTTATAGTAAAGAACAATTAAGTAAAATCACTTGCCATTTTCTCATTCTCAAAGTATTTAGCTACTACTACTATTTATGTACAGTCCATTGAGTTGATAAGCCATTGAATGATTCTAAATTATCCATTTTTTTGATACAAGTTTAACTTCTTAAGCAGAGCTAAACCATTGGACAGTTTCTCTGTATCTATGCATTTCCATATGGAATGAGAAATTGCCAGCTGCAGAGTGTGATGCACAATACCTGATACCATGAAAATGCTCCTTCAGTGACGCACAGAGACTACCCCACTGAACCATTACACTGTAGTGGACCCATGAAGGGGTGGTGTTCTCAGAATTTATATAGCTTCACATTGCTTCATTTAAAGGTTTTCCCTTGGTCTCAGTTAACAGCAGACTAATCAATGTAAGTAACACAAAACAACCATCTCATGAATGAGAGCCAACTTTTTGGCATGTCTGTGGTCTCATGGCGCTGTGGTCCTTTCAATAGTACTTGAGATCTTTGGAGCCATAACCAATGAACTGTAAAATCTTTTCCACTTTTGATCTTCACATTAAAAAAAAAAAATCAGTTATTTTTGTTATTTCGCATGAGATATTTTCATCATGTTTTCAGGGAAAGGAGAACTGACTTGTAAATTTCAGTATGTAATAGACATTAATTAAGATAGTTCCTGTGATATAATGAAAGAGAAGATGCCTGCCATTAAAGGGAAATAAATAAATATTTCCTAGAGATTTCATAAAACTTTTTTTTAAGATTAATTTCTGTATGTGACAGAATAGATGTCTTCAGAAAACTAAACTACACAATGATATTTTAATTCTAAAATAACATATAGACAAAGATTGCTAGAATGGTACAAAAGAAGTACAGAGTGAATAGAAAATTTATCAGCTATAAATTTATTTTAAACATGCTTTCTGATAATGCAATAATTCACAACTGCTATGAAATACCAAAATCAAATAGTTTTTGGAACCTAGCAAATGGGAAGAAGTCTACTTATAAGCATTTTCTTTTTGAGAGAAAGGACTATTTAAATATGAGGTACATATAACTTGTTAATTTCCACATCACTTTCACAATTTGTAAATCTAAATATTGTGTTCATTGTGTTCGTACTGCCCGTCAAGCTGTTGGAGAAGTTTGAGAAGATTTGATGGCCAAAAGAGACCAGCAGAGATTCTCAGAACAATTGCTCAAGTACAGAGTTATCATGGGTAAAGACATTGGGCTTTAAATTTATACTTGTAATCCAAAATTGCAAAATCTTTATGATTACCAGTGGCAAGGAAGATGTCAGAGGCTAGGGACTGTGTAAACCAGTGATAGGGAAGGAGGGAATATCCTTTTACTTAAACTAATTGTATTTCATATGGAAATCAGAGGGACACAATGAATAAGTAGCTTCACAATGCCAAAGTAACAAAGCCACTTTGTGACTTGGTCACCACAGCTGAGGGTCCCCAGACAACTCAAGAGTTAGTCATTTGGGACCAGTTTATGCACGCATATTTGATCTTCTCATGTCATGACCCACAGCATGTAGTCAAGTATCGTGGTCTCCCTGGCTTTTTAGCTGCTATTATTCAGGATTGTTTGATTATTAAGAGTGCTGACTTCCACAGAATATATTTGTGACCACAGATTTCTCTCACTTTAGCAAAGAACAGCAGTGTGGT
>NW_010240363.1:14661-19769 GCF_000690775.1 Eurypyga helias | reverse complement strand
GAATCCTTCTTTCTAGGATCCACTTTCCACCCCTTGTTTGACTCACAATAATTGGGACGTCATAGGTGAAGAAAATCTTTTGAAGCACAAGATAGTATTTGTTTTGGCCTTGGGAGTTTTTGTTATTGGAGCTTAATTTGTGAGGTGTGAGACAGAGATTAGAATCCTTGATACAGGTTTTGGTAAGGAAGATTAAGCAGGTGAGCAAACAGCATATTTCATCATAGCTAAGATCCTAATACGTGTATGAAATGAGAGGGTTGAACATTATTATGCAGACAATTAGCTGGACTTGAATGTGATTTCTTGCAAAAGAAATCTTTTCTAGTAGAAGGTTTGATTTTTTTTTAATTTTATTTTCATCTCCACTTTTTTTTTTACAGAATGATGCCTACAAGTCTTTCTCCCACCATTTTGTTTGTTTGTTTATTTAGAGAAAGGTGAGATTTGTACATTAAAATAATGCAAGACCTTGTATTTTCTGTGATCAAGAATATAAGATAAATTGGTAAACCTGATATTTGTCATTAAATGAAAAACATACAAGCTGTTTTTTATAAAATACTATCACTGCTTTACTGACAGATTAATATATGTTTTCTCTTCTTGATTTTCTTGAGTGCTTTCCATGTTGCTCTTGAGCTGATTTTTTTTCTTTTTTTTAATGTGTACCCAGATCTACATGTAGGGTAAACTGCAAAGCTAAACTGAAAGCAGTACTGCTCTAATGATTTATTCTAGATGAGACTATGATCCTAAGAAATGCAGTCAATCTTTTCTATAATTGTGATTAGAAGACCAAAATATAAGCCTAAAGTTTTATCCATAATATTAAGCTACATTCTGGGTTTAAATATGTTTTCATTACTATGTCATTCAGAATGTTTACATTAAAAAAATAATACTCTAATTTGCAGCACATAGTTTCACACATAACGTATGGAATCATCTGCTCCTCCCTCACTTGCTGCAGGCTAAAATACAGCCAATCAGATGGATAGAACTATGTGTTCTATCAAACATGGATTACATCAGAGTAAAGAACAGGAATTAATGAATGAATTATTGCACCAGGTACCTCTGAGTCATACAAATCTGGAGAACAATTCTGAGAACCTATATTCTACCTGTTGGAAGGCAAGGAATTATTGGTACTTACAGTGTGCCTTGATGCTCAATATAACATGGTGGTTCTCAGACAGAATGTGAACCTACTGGCTCAATGCACAAAACTATGTTTAACACCTCATTTATGGGACTACACAATTAAAGTGGGATGGAATAACTTTGGAAGAGAGCTCTGGATGGTAGTTACAATATCATGTCATGACAAACATCAAGCAGTACTCTCCTGAAAAGGAAAGCAACTGAAGTACTTATGCAGATGTTTCTTCCGCGTAATGAGAGGAACCTGGCTGGTCTAGTTTTAAGTAAAATAGCTGAATTAAAAGCTAAATTAAGGCTTTCTGACATGGATGGTCAGTGATTGCAAGCCAAAGTCTTGAAATTAGTTGACATGTCATATGGTAATCAAAATGGATTCAATGAAGCGACTGAGCTGTCCATTGAGGTCCTCTCCACCATGACATTCATTCAGGAGAAGTAACTCATCAGAGACACTGTGATGAAATCAGTTAAGACATTGTGGGAAAGTATCCCTCTGGGGAAAATGAATCCACTTGGAAAGATCTGAAGGTTGGTGTTGCTGAGAGATTCTGAAGGCACTGGGAACTAAACACAAAAGAAAACTGTTTTCAGTAGTTGAAATCTAAGAGAGGACAATTTTCTGACCTGATAAACAAAAAACAATAAGTTTTGTTGTGCAGCTATATGAGTCAGAAGTGAAACATCTGTCATATAAAATGTCATTAAGCCAGCTACAAGAAACATGAAGTGAGTGGAAATTCTTGAGGTTGTCTCCAAGTAGGCATTTCTAAGTTTTAAAGACTCTAATGAGGAAATCTGTGCAGAGAAATAATTAGCAGGACAATATTTACATTATATTTACATTTGAGAACCTTCAACCAAAAGCTACATTTTACAAGGCCCGACAAGCTATCAGGTTAGTCTCCTGCATACACATCTGTTCACTGCGATCACTCAGATATGGAAGAGATACAAACATGAATTTGCCAGTATTGATGACCTCTGAGAAGTATGAAATGTAGTGTTTATCATAGTCTGAAAAAGGCTCCACTGTATTTATCTTTGTTATAGACTGTACTGCATTATTGTTTGCATGTGACTCCTGTGTTGTCAGTAGTCAGCAAGTGTAGTATGTTTCACAATAAATTGTGAACAAAGTAGTTTTTATTTTTTGTTCAAATTTTTATTTACATAGGAGGACTTTCAATGAGATGAAACCAGTAAAACAACTAAAGTGAGAAAAATATACAATAATGTTTATGTTTTATTTTTCATTTCAAATCAACACATTGATTCAAGATGTTAAATTTCTTTCAATCCATAAGTTAACTTATGTGAAATTTTAAGATAACCTGCAATTTTATTCTGAGACTGATCCTCTCTTTGAAATGGCCTAAAAAATTATTATTTTTCAGAATTAATATTTTTAAAAATATGCAGAAACATATACAAATATACATCCACTTTTCTTGAAAACAAATACGAGTTGGCTGTGAAACTTTCCCATACTAATTATTTCACTCCATAAAATATACAGGTTAGGTGATAGGGTAAAACATTTTCCCATATTTAACTCTTCCATTTCCAAATTCTTGTAACAACCTTAACTATGTCTTTGATGTGTTAATAAACACTAAATAATAAGAAGAATTCATACCTTTTTCTCCTTTTTTTCCTAGCTATTGAAGACTTAAATCGCATAACCTCATTAGTCTCACAGTGTGCCTGTTAGAGCATCGCTGTCCCACAACCTCTTCCTTCCTCTTTACCATACAACAACTGTTGAGTCACCAAAAGCCATCCCTCACTGTTTGCCACTGGAAACCCACCAGCATGGCTAAAAAGCTGAACAGCAGAGGGCTCTACAGCATGGTACTTTTCCACAGCAGGGAATATCAAGCCTATGCTCCACTTTCAGATTCCATGTTATGCAATTCTTACAATGCTCTATGAAAGGAGAGAGATATTCTTGTTAGGAGTTCTGATTAATTAATATATAATACATCCAAACCCTTTTGGTGTTGAATATGTGATTTTTGCTGACCTAGCAAGCAACATTTACATTGCTGTGTTGAAAGAAGTTTCTAAGACTGCTCTTTGGATTTGCCATGGTTTTAGTTGCATGGAAGGATAATGTGAAGGCTTTTGTTCTTCACAGGTGTATGCTCATAACAATCTCCAACTGTCATTTAATTAGCAGACCTGAAAAACAACTTCAACTAATTCTTTTCTCTTTTTCCTCCATCATAGGCTTGTTCATCTTTCAAATACTGCCGAAACTAAAACAAGTTTAGCGCAAATTCCCAGCACCCAGTGATGGCTATAGAAAATTATGTGTTCCTAGAAATAAATACTTAAGAATGCTGAACACTTTTAGGGACTTCTGCAATATTGTGGACTGAAACCAGAAACTTATTGTCAGTATTCCCTGTCAAAATTGTCTTTCAGATGAGTCTTTGTATTAGACGTGAGCCTGTATAATCACCACAGAAAGAACAAATATTAGTCAGAAGCAAAAATTAAGTTGGAAAGGTTTCAGGGTAGTCTGATGTAAAGAGGCAAAGAGAGAAAAATAAATAAATAGCAAGCAAACAAGCAGATAAATAAATAAATAAATAAAGTACGCCTGTCACCATATATTCAAGAGTTACACAATTCAAAATGTTCCATATAAAACACAATGGTGCCTGAGGGATATTTCTGTTTTATGGAGTACTTTGAGAATAATTGAGGTTTGCATTCTAGTGGACCAACACGTAGAGAAGCTGAGTGCTTCAACCATGAACACAAAGAGTAAGTATGACTTTCTACCATATAAACAGAGGTATGCTCAAGGTCCCACTGTAAATGTATAATAAAACAGTGTGACATATAACCCCAGATGCATTATAGACTCCATTACTGTGGTGATTTATTAGCAAGTGTATGTTATTCACTACTGACAACACTGACAGCTTCAGGCACACAATCAATAATAATATTACGAGACAGGTTGAGGTCCTATGATCCAGGCGCAGAGAGACAGCTGAGTGGACTTTAAGAGACTTAAACACAGTGTTCATCGGTTTGTACGCGCAGAAGAATCTACAGGTCCTACAAGTACACATATACCAAGTGCAATTATGCTTGCTTTTACATTACCCTCTAAACAGCAAATCTTAAAGAAAGGTGAAGAAAAATGCTGGAAACAATAACTGTGACATTTTCAGAGAAAGATGGAAATCCTTCATTTCATTTTATGCGGGCTGAAGTATAAGTCAATAAAATGTGAACTCATATGAGCAAGATGTGTACAATTGTTACAGAACAGCTGTGATTTGAGACCCTACCACTTTACAGCATAAGTTATTATCCCCTGTGTTCTAGCTGCTGGAGGCCAAACTGATGAGACCACTTCATCTGCGTAAGAGCAAAGTCAGACTGTGTAGTTTAAACAACTGTAGCCTTATCTGATACTCCATCTAATATCATTCCAGATACATTGGCATGAGCCTTGACTGGCACATACATTAATGTATAATTATATCAAAATATTCCCTCTTAATCCATCACAGATGTCAGATGTGGGCATGTGGGAAAACAGAACAGTTACTGGCAATACAAGTGGGTTAAGACAGTGGGATTTCTGAGTAGGATTGGCTTGTGAAAAGCACAATTTCAAGATGTGAGAATGGTCAGAGAACCACAACAAACAGACAGTTTCCAAGAGGTTTCAGTTTGGCTGACACAAGGGTTTGTGTATGTTGCCTGTAGCAAGGCTACATGCATGTGTGCAAACCAAACCCTATCAGTGTGTCTAATTCACAATTGTCTCCCTCAGCTCTTTGTAAAGCCTTGCTGGAAGTGTGGGTGAGCCACTTCTTTCAATAGAGTATATATTTGTTACTATGTCTTAGCTCAAGAGCAGAAAAATATCACTTGTTCCCTACTGTGAGAAAAAAAAAAAATATATAAAAATATAT
>NW_010240363.1:14042-14391 GCF_000690775.1 Eurypyga helias | reverse complement strand
TTTAACATGAATGACCTGGGACTTACAGAATTTCCAAGAAGAATGTAGCCCAAGGGAATACTACCTATGCTGTGTTTATGACTGTATTTGTTCCGACTTAGGGCTTTTAAAAAGTAGATTTGGTGTCTTTTTGCCACTTTTGACTGTCCAGCTGGATAAATGGAACTTATTTGCATTCTACAGTGATGTGAGTGTTTTTTCAGACAGATTTTAGGGGAAATATGACAACAGCTGTCTCCAAAGGTTTTCCATTTAATCTTTTTTCCCTTAATTTGTATTTAACTACAGTGCACTGCTTTGAAAATTCATAAAAATATAGCTGCACAAAGTTCTGCATTGAGAAAGTTTT
>NW_010240363.1:0-14028 GCF_000690775.1 Eurypyga helias | reverse complement strand
TATTGAGATAAGAAATACAGAAATATATATATATATTAAA
Source organism: Eurypyga helias (assembly GCF_000690775.1). Classification (NCBI taxonomy): domain Eukaryota; kingdom Metazoa; phylum Chordata; class Aves; order Eurypygiformes; family Eurypygidae; genus Eurypyga; species Eurypyga helias. The sequence goes on along the minus strand of NW_010240363.1, from coordinate 13,988 downwards.
GCAGTCTTTAGAAAACACCAGGATTAAACCAGAAAGACATTCAAGATTCTCCAGGAAACTCTGCCCTTTTACATTGAGGCAGTTTTTAACCTGATGGACATTTTTTTATAACTGGCATGCCTTGAACCCCGAGTTGAACAGTTCATTGTGAAGCTTATGGTCTGATTTTTAGTGGTGCACTCTATTTTCATTTACTGCTTCTTAGCAGTAATATCACAGATTTCCTTTTTTATTTTAGTTTGTTTTTGTCTCAATCTTATCATCAAAACATAAACAGATGTATTCTAAAAGTATGGAGAAAAAAGTTTGAAGAGTCAATAGAAGTATGACATATAAAGTGAATTCATGAAGCTTCAAGCATAATTTTTCGTTTGCTTTTTGTCGTTTGTTTGCTTCTTCTCGAGGAAATGAAGAAAAGTCCAAGACATTTTTTTTTTATTTTCATATAAGAGTTGTAGATTGAAAAACATGCATGTCATAGTACAAAATCCTGTGTTTCCATGCAACAGCTATGAAAATCTCTCCTAGAATATTAAAAAAAACCCATGTTTTGCTAGGACTGAGGGGTTTAATCATGACAGTGTAAAGCTTAGTCATTTTTAGTGTATAGGAAACTACAAAATTCCTCATTAGTCATTCTGGACTTCCTTTATTTTCCCAGGTTTCAGCTATACCTCGGCAGGAAATTTATAGTGCTGTCAAAAGTTTCCCATGATGAAGTCTCCCCTCTGCTTTGGTAGGATCTTAAGTGGGTGACTGACACCTAGATCTGTCAACAGCCCTGCATAACTGGAACCTACTGTTAAAGGAATGGCCAAGCCATATTTCTAAAAAATTTAGTCTTGTGAAGATTATTCAAGACTGAAGAAGATATTTCTTACTCTGTGTTCTGTATTTTCTAGAATAGACTTCAAGTGTAAATAATAGGATGTAAACCCCTTGATTATGTACATGAAGGATTATTGATGTGAAACATGCAGTTTATTGGGGGTGTACCACCAAATACATAGTTTTAGGTAGGTGTGAAAAAAAATATACAACAACAATAACAAAAAACCCCTCTTGTGGACTACAAAAATTAGGAATTATTTCCTTTGTGCCATTCAAACAGACTTTCCTAGTTTTGCTGACTTCCTTCTAAATCATCCTTCTAGGAGTCAGGAAAATATTTCAGTGACCGCTTTGTAATAAAGGACCTATGCAGTGTTTTTATCTATCAGGTTCCACTTTACAGGTATATTTCTTTCTGTGGTGAGTAAGCAACAATAATTTCTATACGGATAAATGCTGTTGTAATTCCTAAATATGCACTATGTCCTTTCTCCCCATTAAAATTTCTAGATATAATTAAGTGTTTGCAAAACAGGCATTGTAAGCATTTCTTCATAACCTACATGGAAGCAATACAGGCAGAATCTGTGCTATATCATGTCAGCCTTCACGAGTAGGTGACAGCTGTGACTTATGTGTGACAAAAATGTATTATTGCTTTTAGATATCATCATACCCATGATTAACATTAATAATATTGACTATTTAAGTCTAAAGAATGAATTCTAGACACTGATGGAAACAGTTGAGCTGCCTTGTTCCTGTGGCTTCTGACCATTCATTATATTCTTGTTGGGTGCAACCAGCTCAAGCCAGGCATTTCAGTTGATGAGGATGTAGCAGATGAAACATGACTGTTTATTCTTCTCTTCCTTTCCAGTTACTTATTGCTTACTCAGTTGCTTATTCTTTACTGAGAAAGAAGGATTTAGGAGGGTATTTCCAAAGGGATTTGTTTGTGCCATGGTTATAGTGCCTGCTATCACCAGATGGTGTGCGCAGGTATGCATGCGCTGTTGTCCCTTTGCCTTTTTCTCCTTCTGTATTGGGTCTGGCTGAAAGGGATTTAATTTCCACTATAGCAGCACACAGAGCTGTGCTTTGTAGTGGTAGCGAGAAAGGTGTTGATAACACAACAGTGTTTTGGCTGCTACTCAGCAGTGTTTGCACAGCATCATCAACATTCCCCCCTCACCAGTAGGTGGGGAGCAGGCAAGATCTTGGGAGGGGACATATCCATGACAGCTGACCAAAACTGACCAAAGGGTTATATGATGTCTGCTCAGCAATAAAAGCTAAGAGGAAGTAGTAGGAAGGGGAACATTCATTATTAATTTTTGTCTTCTGGAGCAACTGGTATGCATATTAGACCCCTACTTCCCCGGATTGTCTGGACAACACCTGCTGATGGGAAGCAGAGAATAAATCTTTCATTTCTTTTGCTTCTGTGCATGGCCTTTGCTTTATTAAACTGCCTTTATCTTTATCCATGAGTGTTTTCCACCTTATTTTCTCCCTCAACACTGTTCTGTTTGGGAGAGGAGTGATAGAGGAGCTTGGTGGGCACCCGATGTCCAGCCAAGGTTAATCCACCACACCATCTCAGTTTTAAGTGTTGTGGTTTTAAACAGCAGCTACTGCTGGGTGTGCCCAGGTCTCTGCACAGCCACTGCCACATCCCTCCATTACTGGTCCCCTCCAAGGGAAAGGCAGGGGATGTCTTTTTTCTTGTTTGCTTTTAGACACTCCTTTGAAATAGCTTATATACCACGTTTTTAAAAAACTCGCCCCATTTAGATAGGAACAATCCGCACTCTTTTTCTAGCAAGGGGGGTTAATTTCTGGCTTCTACATCTGCTCAATCTGCCTTGCCACTTACTGATCTGCTGTATTGCAACTAATTTTACAAACAAAACTCAGACAACATGCTTCTCTTAGGGAACTTGAGGGCAATTTTCAAAGGAATAGAATTCAGATAGTCAACCAACTTCTATTGCTTCACAGTGAACTGATCATCTAATTGCATTTTATGTCTGTCTTTTTGGATATAATAATTGTGTCTCATAGTACAACTAGCATCAAAGAATTCCTCAATAATATCTATTTTCAGGCCTTAAATCAATGGCACAGTGTTGTTGCTCCCCTGTACATCATTTCTTACACTTTGGCTATGGGTGTGAGGTAAGGAAGGAAGGGATTAGCTCTATGTTTTTTCCTGGGGTCTGGCAGCCCTGACTACTTTCTTAACAACAACAACAACAAAAAGGTTAAAAAAAATGGAGTGGGGAGGAGAGAAGGAGAGACAGAGAAAAGGAGAAAGAGGAAAAGTTCTCATGTCAGCGAGTTTCCTAGAACATAAAAATTAAAACTGAAGGAGATTAATTTTTCATGAACTGTTTTCAGAATTCAGCTTCTTAAATCTTATAGCCTGTTTATTACACTGAGGACTGCAATTACTTTCCATGGAGGGCTGAAGCACTAAGTGATGTTACCAACCAAGTACTGATTAGTACCATGTCCTGTGGGGTAAGTCTGTTGTGAAACCAATATTAAGTTGATATTTCAGAAATCTTTGTCTCCTCATGTGACTGATGTCTTTCATGTCTACTGTGATACAGGACCTTTTTTATTCTGAATAAAATAATTCAATCCCAGTGATATGTGCCTTCATTTTAAGGTAATCTTAGATGTTAAAATACAAAATATTGCTCTGTATTTCAGCACCAAAATTCATACCAATCAAAAGTTTTAACAAAACCCAAAAGCAATTACAAGGAAAGCCATTACAGAAAACATAGTAAAAGAAGTGTGACCATCTCATAATCAAAGACCCCATCCATAGCTTTTAAAGAAGTGTCTTGTAAAAATCTGTGTGATTTATTTATACTAGTAACTTAAAATATGAATAATTAAAATGAAAAAGCCTTGTTAACAGATATGATTTACATAAATGTATGTCAGGGTACAGCAGAATCATTACAATATGCAAAAAGTGAACTTGTGTACAGTAGGGATGTTACTTGGATGCCATAAGATCATGCATTTGCATTACTACATAGTATCTGACAATTACAGCATTTTATAAGCATCAGCATGCTCACAGAGCTGCCTCACAGAGCTGAAACAAAACACTGACCAGCAATGCAATTTTCCCACTAATGACACAAGAGATGTTAAATGTGTTTTTAGGTCTGATATTAAAAACTTTTTGTCCATACTTGTACAAAAAGTAAACAATTTGCCATGAGTGTGGCAGGGATAGGAAAGATGGGAGTGAAAGGATAGGAAAGAAATAAGGAGCAGTGAAAGGACAGTAGGATGCTAAATGGGTGTACCTTTGAGCTGTAAGATACAAAAGAGAGTGCAGTAAGGTATGTGATATTTAGTTCTTTTCCATTTCTATATTGTTCCCAAACTGGACATCAGTCTAAGTGGGCACAGTCTGTCGACTCACTCTGGTGGACTCGAGGATACAGGCATGTTCCTCATGCCTAGTGTGTTTGGTGGCAGGAACCTGCATTCACTTCAAAGTATATCTTATATATTAAAATTGTGTATATAAGCACTCAAATGTACGAACCATTGGTAGATCAAATCTGCTGTTGATACAGAACTTCACAGCTTATCCCACTTGAATGAATACTATCTTGTGAAGCATCAGGCTGATGATTTTTGTGGTTGCTGATAGCATCTTTGTTCTGAAGAACCACACTGACAGAAAACAAAGTGAGGAACATAGTCCAAACAAAGAAACATCATCCAAGGGACCTGGTGAAACAAACAATGCATGTGACCACCTTCCCCTGGGGTTTCCTGCTTCACACGGCTCAATGGCCCTGGGGGTCCATCTCAGTTCAGCCTGGGGCTCTCAGTCCCTGTGTAAATTTTTTCAGGGTTGGGACTCTCTGCGGGCTGCAGAGGCTCCCCATGGGGAGGAATCCTATGTAGCTATGCAGTGCTCTGTGTTTTTCAGTGGACTGCCTCTTTGATGGTAGAATCACATATTTGTTCTCAAATAAAATAATGCAAAACATTTTTTTAATTAAGATTTGCATGTACATCACTTTTATTAATATTCTTCTTTTCTTATAATAATAACTCATTTTCACCAGAAATCAGCTAAAGCTGAAATGCTCGATCATAAATTATCATCTATGCATGTCAAAATAACTTTTAAAAATGTACCACATATTTTCAAATGTGCAGCAGCACTACACTCCTTGAGGATACTCAGAGAAAGTGCAACTAATCACAGCCCTAGTTTACTTGTTCCTGCATAACAGATATTCCCAAAATTGGAACGCCATATTAGAGTTTCTGCTGAAAGAGGATTGCTGAGAGGATCTATTGTTTGAAGTCTGTCTTGATTGTAGGCATTGCACACAGAAGAATTAAACATAAATCTTTTAAAGGCAATCCATTTTCTACAGCGCTACATTTTCAGATGTATAACCTGGGGGTTTTCTTTGAAAAATATGAAACAAACCCAACATGTCTCTGTGCCCCCCTCCTCCTGTGTAGATTAGAGTGTGGGTAATATGAAGGGAATTCTACTTCAGGAGCTCTCCCTCCCAGAAGTCCCCTGCCTGCAAATCCACACTACATGTTTCCTTTCTGTCTCTGGGTCTTGCTTCCCCAGTCCCTGTCTCTCTTCTCCCACTGCCATGAAGATCCCATGCTTTTGATTCCTTCTAAATACTGCTGCTGATACTGCTTGTCAGGATTCTTTTTTTTTTTTTTTTTTTTCTTTTAACCCAGAATTGGTGCTTATTTAGGCATCCACACATTACTCTGAGTCTCAGTACCAGTGATATAACAACTGTGCCCTGGCACTCCAAGTGAAGCAACACCAGTGTACAGTGGATTGTCTTGACAATTTTAATAATTTGAGATTGCTAATCAAAGCCATGGCTGGCTGAAAGAAAAAAAATCTCCTCTTCAAAGAGTAGAAGGAGAGGATATTCTTTGTCACTGATCAGGGTTACAACCATCTGCCTTTCTGTCCCAGCTCCAATAGTAAAACTGTATGGTGATGGATCCCACCTACATGCACTCAGACAGCTGTACGTGGAGTGGAAAGCCATGAGCAAAGTGTTGAGTCTGGCCTTAATTCCCTGACTGGATAAGGCCCTTTTAAAAAAAAAAAAATTACATCATCCAGGAGTTATAGCCACAGTATGTGAGATTCTAAAGATAAAGCCTATTCTAAATAGAAGGAAAAGGGGCTGCATCTTCAGTATCACTTCTTGGTAGCTCTTAGGGAATACCAGGTCTCTGATGATGACTACATCTCTTTTTCTTGTAAGTTTGCTTTCCGTCTACCGCTGAGGTCTGCTTATATTTACTGTGTGTTTCTATACTCCTCACTTTTTAATTGTACCTAATCTTTCTTGCCTGTTTGGTCTTTTGTCTATTGCAGGATAGGTACTTATGGTTTCACTTAAACTGGGATAAATGGATGAGGCTACAAGGTAGCAAAATTTGGCCTTCCTTACGGCTCAAAGTGCATTAGCAAGTTCAAGCGGGCAGCATATTTCCACCCTGTGAAAGAAATAGAAGTATGCGATTTCATCTGATCTTCTACAGCAATTTTATTCCTTGCCCTTTTTCTTTATCCGAACACAAAACACCAGGGAGGAAGACAGGGTCAAAATCTGTAACTGCCTCAATATTCCCTCAATTTAAATCTTTTCAAGAGTTCAGCTTTCATGGAATTTGCTCATGATAAAAAAGAAAAAGGAGTGGGGATTTTGTGGTTTTCTCTGGAGATGGAGAGTAAGTATGTATAGTCTGGAATCCTCATGCAGTGGATTATCTTACTATGTGAGTGCTTCACAGATCATCATATGTTCAGCTGTCACACCTTTTTTTCCAAAATTCTATTTCAACATGTAATGTACTTAACAGTGTTTGTACTGCATCAATCAATTATTTCTACCTTATCCCTCTGATCACCCGGAGGATATGAACTTCTACACACAGCGCATTAAGATCCTGAACTTTTTTAGGCAGCAAACAGGTTGAATTGGAATGAAAACATTATTAGACATGTTTAGTATTTTAGACATGTATTTATTTTATTATCATTTAATGGGTAAAAGTGGCAAATTCATTTGACATACAAGGTACAAATGTAGAAAAGAAATCATTACTTCAAGGCTGCAAATGCCAGGCAGGTTTTCTCTTCAGAGATAACATTTAAGAAACCAAAACTATGAAATATTTCATTAGCCAAAGAAGAAATAGAAATGGTAAAGACAGGAATCGTTGTTTTCCACACCAAAATGGTGACATCTCTGTTGGAGCAACAGAACTCTGGATATAGCCCAGAGACAGCCTTGGCTCAGAAATGAACATTTCATCCTTTCTGGTGCCAATTATATTCATTTTTCTTCAGTTTTTGGGGGTGGGGGAAGCTGGGAGGGGAAAATAGCATAGGGAAAAAAAAAAAAAAAAAGGAAAAGAGAAGCCTGGCAGCCACATTGTTGCCATCCTACAACATTCTTTTTAAGATCTGACTAAGGTTATGCTCAGATCTCCATATTCGTTTGTTAAGGCAGAGATCCTGCTGTTGGGAATTCTAGTACTGAAATGGTTATTACCACTTTGCTAAAGGCGGCTATTACTCTAGTTATCTAAAGACAAGGAAAGACAAGACCCTGCAAAAATGAGATTTTAATCACTGTGTTGTTTTAATTGATACTGATTTTAATCATTTTTCCCCCCTGAGCCTCATTTTTATTAAATTACAAAATATAAAAAGGACTATGAGCCCTGCTAGAGGTTTCTGATTTAAACTTCTGAAGTCGGATACTGTAAGAATAGGTACCTGGAAGAATTTTGCATTACTAACCTTAAATTTCCTTTTCTACCTGTAATCTTTTCAGGTATAGAAATTTAGGGAAGTTATTACATAATACAAAAATTATTACAAGGTACATACATGAATAGTGCTTAATGACAAGAAAGTCAGTTTGTAATCTGTAAGATCAAAAGTAAGCAGACATTTGGACAGCATACTGTGTAGCTGTGTTTATGACTGCAAACTGATAATGGTTTCATAGGGGCTGTGTTGGTATGTGTTTGTGGCCTTTGTGAACACACACACCTCTCATTGGTTCCTTAATGTTTCATCTTTCTTATAGCCGTATGCTGTCCTCTGTCACCACTCTATTAAAACTATGGGGAAGAACTGTCTGTCACTGAACAGCCTTAATAATATAACAGACCAAGTCAATAAAATAATAAACATACTAAACAACGATAAAGGAAATCCAACACAGCATGTTCATTTAGAAACTGAAGTCTGGTCTCTACAGAAGGAAAGTTTCTCAGTTTGGGGAAACTTGACTAAGAAGTAATATCTACTAGAACTGGAGAAAATAATTTAGAATAAATATTTTATGGAATGAACACTTATTTTTCCCGATGTCCATAATAGTAATGTGCAAATCAGTTTCCTTTGCATGGTGGACTAACTGATTTTTTTCTGAGAATTTCTTTTTTCTATCAGCATTTATTGCCTGCTTTTCACTAATTCACAGCTTTTAAATGTCCATCTATCTGTGGCTGGGCACACGATGCATGTTAGGTGAACATTATTCTTCTCTTCAGGAAAACCCACCTGCACGATACATACAATGGAGTCTTGCCTACACCTCTTTCTTGAAGTGTTCTTCTGTCTGCATTTTTGTGTTGACATAAATAGGGATAGTGTAGTAAAATGTACTATAATATTCCAAAACCAGAATGTGACAGATTAGTCTGCTACCTTTTTTTATGTCAGCTTGATTTCTAAATAATAACATTCATGTAGAGTTATGTGAAATATTTCAAATGGTGAACTAATGGAAATTAGGAATTAAAATGAAGGAAAATATTTTCAGCAAAACTGGAAGACATATGAAAGACTGACGAGGATGCACAATGGGTAGATAACAGGAATTAGGACTTCAAGGCAGAACTGTCAGGTGTTTGTCTTGGGACTCATTTATCATACCCAGTAATGGTTAAGGCATGAAAAATTCTAGGACACTAGTAAAATGCCTGGATATTATGCATTAGGGAAGTTTCATAGATGCACTGGATATCAGAATACCATACACATGTGAGGACTACTGAATCATATTAAAGTTAACAGCCAAAGTCATTGGCTTCAGTAATAGCCAGATTTCAACTGTTGTTTTTCATGGAACAAGTACACTTGAGAAGGGCAACAGACACAGTTCTTCACAAAATTCAGGCACTAATATCATTGGTCTAGGAAAAAAAAAATTCCAATGAAAAAAGAGCTAGCAAAACAACTACCATTCCCACACACTTTATTGTGCAGTTCAATTGCTATTATAATTATCCTGAGTATAGTCCACAGTTTTAGAAAATCTAGTGATTTTAATTCTGAACACAGTTCTAGCGATAATACATCCCTATTTACATTCCCATATGTCTGCTAGACTGTGCAAGATCAAAGCTGAACAAAACTAGTCCTTCTCACTATTTTGTCACCGTCCTTTACCGTTATAGGCATGAAAATGGAAACCTTTTTCCTGTTATGGAGAGATAATATTGTGATGGTTATAATTCTATAAAGAGAAAGTAGAGTTATCGAAATAATTGGAAGCATGATTCTCCATTAATGTCAATGATTGCAGAGACAGGATGACATGAAATGAGTGAACTCTCAATTTGCTTTTCTTCCCTCCTTTACTTCTTCCCTTGCCAAGAATGGATATTTAGCTGGGGGATAGGCTGAAAGAAGCCTGTCCTGGGAATGACAGATTAAACCGTAGGTCTGAAATGTTAATGTATCAACAATGGGACAATTTGAAGCTCTGGAGGCATGCACAGACTTACTTTTACAGGACCTTGCAACAGTTTAGATAGCAAAGATGGGCAGATACATAGTGCTAAAGGCACGTTTAGAAAAATTTAGGGGTTGTGTATATGTTTGTATATATTGCTGGTACTTTGGGAGTTCATGATTATGGATACTAACATAGCTGCCTATCAGCTAAGTTAGTTAATTTGCTGGTTTACAATAGACATTTACTTACAATATCTCTGACTAGTAAAGAAAAAACGATGTGAAAGGTGCATGACCACAAATAATTATTTTCGTGTTCAGAATAGTTGTTGACACCTAATATTTACAAACACTACTGTTCTAACTCCTTTCTACTAGTTACATATGTGTGCTAAAACACTATCCAAGTAAATCGTTTTAGCAAAGCGCCCGATATTTTTTATAGTATGACATTATTTTCAATATTTTAATGCAAAATTTAAGTATTTGCATTTAGATTTTGTATACCAAAGTCCAGTTTTGACACTTTTATTCTTCCTTTCTTTCCCTGTAAATATGTTTTGTTCCTCTTATAAATTGCAACGGCATATCTTTCCAATTCTGCCAGGACATTCTGACATGAGAATTATGTCAAAGCATTGACACATGACTGTGCCTTTAATCATGCCTGATAAAATTCCAAAATTAAGGTAATGTGGCCCTGAAAAATTGTTATTCCCTGGTCAGTAAATTTCTCCTGCTTTCTACTGATTTCATCTGTGCTGCTTTTTGACTTCTGTGGGAAATAATGAATTGCCACCAAGCATGATAATGGGCACCAGAAAAAAGAGTCACTTGTGTTCCTCATAAAAGCTACCTTCAAGTATATTCACATGTGTTGCAAAAAATAGCTGGTGTAATCTGTTTCCTTAAGAGGAATTTTCAGTGGGAATACTTTCCCATTTCAATTTTCATTAAGTCTTTTCCTAGGAGGTTGGAGGTTTGGGCAATGGGTGGATGTTAAATATTTGGGTGGCAATAGTTGAAATATGTTTTATGTATAGAAGTAGTTTTTCCATGAATGCAAACAAAAATGAGTTTAAGAGAAATAATTATGAGGAGTGAAATCCCTCATTGAATCAGAAAAAAAAATACTTGACCTTTTTTTTTTCATTCAGCTTTAATACATAATCATTTCTTCTACCTATAAATTGTGCTTTCCATTCAGTGGAATGGCTACTGCTTTTTTCTCATAGTAAGGTGTAAATTTCAGGTCATATCTCTGTTAGGATACAGGATACTGAGGGCTACAGTTATGTGCTAGCAGAATCATGCCAGATACTCTAAAAGATATTAATTTTTGTCAGTTATAATTAGCATGTGTCTATGAAAAGATATTGTTTTCTGGATACCTACCACACCACCTTTCCTTTGAGCAGCAAAACAACAGTTGGAGTTTTGGGAATCAATGTCATATTGGGCAGGGGAAAACCAACAAGGCAGTCAAAGGTAGCATATGAAATTTGCCCTTTTTCTTTGTTTCTTGGTGGGGTTTTTTGTGTGTCTTCAGTTAAATATATGCCAGCTCTGTATTCAGTGGCTATGCAAAACCAAAAAATGACTTGATTTTATATTTTGAAAACATCATATTTAACCTTGTAGCTATTCAGGTACCAAATTTCCTTAGAGTTTTGCTAATATGATAGACACCCTAAAATGTATAATAGTTTGGGAATAACCTCAACCTGGGGAGACAAGAGTGCTTATTTCCTGTGATCTTGTTAATTGTTTTACTTGCTAGCAGTTCATGTCTTTTCCTTGATTCATGTTACTTTGTTACGTGTTTCTTATATCCACTAAATACCAAAAGATTGTAAGTTTCTCAGTATTATTTTTCCCCTTAGATTTCTTCACAACTGCTTTATGTTCAATGAATGACTGGCTACTCTTCACTCCAGGACCGAATTCAACCAGGAGAATAGCATTTGAGAAGAACGATTAATTTAGTTCATCTGCCTGGAGGTGTAGGTTGGTTCCCTCCTGTACAGGGATGAAAATGCTGTAAGAACACAAGAATAGTACAGTTCTTCACTTTTTATCATAGAATCATAGAATCACTAGATTGGAAAAGACCTTAGAGATCATCCAGTCCAACCGTATCTGTCCACCACTAAACCATATCTTTCAGCACCTCATCCACCCGTCTCTTAAACACATCCAGGGATGGTGACTCCACCACCTCCCTGGGCAGCCTGTTCCAGTGTGTGATAACCCTTTCGGTGAAGAACTTCTTCCTTACATCCAATCTAAACCACCCCTGGCGCAGCTTGAGTCCATTCCCCCTCGTCCGATCATCTGTCATTAGGGAGAAGAGACCAACACCCACTTCTCCACAACCTCCTTTCAGGTAGTTGTAGGCAGTGATCAGGTCTCCTCTCAGCCTCCTCTTCTCCAGGCTAAACAAGCCCAGTTCCCTCAGTAGCTCCTCATAAGACATATATAAATCACTTATAAATCACTTATTCAGGACATACATATTTATTTCAATATAAAACTATAGTATGATATAAGAAGTTTATCTCTCATTGTGTGTGTCCAGAATGTGTGTTGTGCTTCCTGTTGTAGCTCATCCTGATATATGTGATGTAAATTCAAGATTTCTGTTGTCTGTGTGCCTTGTGAATTTGGTGCACTTTGGGAACACTAAAAGATCATGTTCTATCTCTAGGCCTCAAAACTTTTAGACTCTTTTTTGCTATTTATGTTCTGTTCAACGAATACTCAAAACATTTTGAGATTCCAATTTTTGAAATTATTCATCAAATTCAAACCGCCTCTTACAAATCTTAAAACATTCTTTATGCAGGCTTTAGGTGAATATGTAATATATACTTCTTATGTCCCATAATTTTTCTGCTTCTTAGTTAATGTGATTTCCAAACTGATGTCTAATTTACTGGTACATTTACTGAGCCATCTGATGTAGCAGCCATACATTCTGCACTTATGTGCTTGTTTCCTTCTATGATGTATTTAGCATTCTAGTTAGTTAGACTCAAACGACTGTTTTAAAATTACAAGATGCCATAGTGTTCTTGCTTTCTCAAGAAGGTTTTTTAGAGTGTTGCCAAGTTTTGTTTATGTCAATAAATATCTTGACCAGTCAGATACAACATTGTAAGTAATATTTTCCAGCTTCATCATCCCTAATTTAGTGTCACTTAGAAAGATAGATCCTATTGGACTCATTTTTTCAAGAGATAGGTTATTGTTTTCAAAAGACTTATTGACTGCTGGCTGATCAGAGACCATCTTCCATTTCAGTTAAAATCTGTTCTTTGGTTAGTATTGACAGTTTTTACTCTATCAGTGAAAGTTGAGTGCTTTATCTATTAATCTGTTCACTGCTTATTTTTTGATAATGTACAATCATTCTCAAGTAAGATTCTATCCCAAGTAAGATTTTTTTAATCAGCGAAGATAAAACAGGCTGATTTGTATTTTTATTTATGGTGTAACCAGTTAAGGGCAGAGAGATAAATTATCATAAATTCAATACTAGTTCTCAGGTGTGTTTTGAATATTGTTTGCTACAAGATTTAGGTGGGAATAAATTTGGAACCAGGAGATCTGATCTGGGATACTGCTGGGTTACTTTCAGAAACACTTCCATTAGTATCTCTTTCCTTGTTTAGAATGTACATCCCAGCATAATCCAAAAAAGACATACTGATGTGGTGTAAAAATCTTCTTATATTCAGTAATGATGCAGTATACTCTTTTGTAACAAGTTCCTTCTTTTGGATTTCATCATAGAAAAAAACAAAGCTGTTAACTTTAAACTAGTGCATGGTAGACATAGAACAAATAAATAAACTAATAGACAATCTGAATAATTCAAAAAAAAATTCATTCCTGAAGGAAGTAATCAAATTAAACATTGTAGAAGATTTTTAAAAATTAGTCTTATAAGCAATTTTATAATTTATGACAGTTTATATTATTAGTTTATATGAACAGTGGACCTTCGGGTTCCTTGAGCATGGGTAGGTTTATATGGCACCAGGCTGGCTGGCAGCAGATGGTCTCCAGCTGTCTCAGAGCAGGAAAAGGATGCTTGCCCAAGAATTGCCAGGGCTCACTGATAGAGCTTTTAAACTAGGTTGGAAGGAGGAGAGGGGCAAAACCAATAGGGACACCAAGAAATGCCCAGAGCCTGGAGAAGAATCACTGATCACCAGGAAAACACCTGGCAGGCAAAACAGGGAAATTCCAGATGCTCCAGTCTGCAAACCAGCTTCATCAGGAGCCCACCTTAAATGCATCTATGGGAACACACAGGGTATGGGAAATAAACAAGAGGAGCCAGAGGTGT
>NW_010240362.1:30972-32086 GCF_000690775.1 Eurypyga helias | reverse complement strand
GAATGATACAATATCTCACCACCTGACGACCGATGCACAGCCAGGTCCTGCATAGTGAGAGTCAGAGACAGACAGCCCGAGAGCCCGAGCCCAAGAGCAACTGCAGAACAGACCGAGTGAGCCACACGGGCAAGAGCACAACCAGGAAAGCCAACCAACCCATCAACTCACTAATGAATAAGCCAGCAATGGCATTAGCAAAGCAGCTAACAAAGGAGTAAGCAAAGTGATTAAGCTAAAAGAAGAGTTAGCGGAAGAGTTATGGCCCCCAAGCCCACTCTCCGCTTATGTACTGAACATGATATACTATAGAATGAAATACCCCTTCGGTCAGTTTGGGTCAGCTGTCTGAACTGTGTGTCCCCCCACATGCCTGTAGTGACAGAGTTGGGAATGCAGCTCCAGTATCAGAAGCTGGGAAAGACTTTGAATTTGGTGCAGGCACTCCCCAGCACCAGCTAAAAAGACACCTTATCAGTACTTTTCTCAGGGTAAATGGAGGAACACAGCTGCATACCAGCCACTGTGAGAAGAGTTAACTCTTTCTGACTAAAACCAGCACACAAGAATGGCGCTGTCCAACACCTATGTTAGCGACCTTGATGGTAGGATTGAGTACTCCAAGCTGTGTGAGGCGGTTGACGCAATGGAGGGAGATTACCATCCGGAGGGACCTTGACAGGCTGGAGAGGTGGGGTACTGCCAACCTCATCAAGTTCAACAACTGCTGAGAAACTAAACATGACCTGGCTCGCAGCCCAGAAAGGCAACCATATCCTGGGCTCTATCAGCAGAAGTGTGGCCAGCAGGTCGAGGGAGGGGATTCTGCCCCTCTACTCTGCTCTTCTGAGACCCCACCTGCAGTACTGCGTCCAGCTCTGGGGCTCCCAACATAAGAAGCATGTGGATTTGTTGAAGCAAGTCCAGAGGAGGCCACAAAGACGATCAGAGGGCTGGAGCACCAGCCCAGGGGACAGGCTGAATTGGGGTTGTTCAGGCTGGAGAAGAGAAATAAGGCTCCAATGAGACCATATAGCACTTTCCAGTACCTGAAGGGGCCTACAAGGAAGCTGGAGGGGACTTTTTGCAAGGGCCTGTAGTGACAGAACAAGGG